>NC_066245.1:15696897-16005177 GCF_024542735.1 Bombus huntii | reverse complement strand
GGTGAATCCGTAATAGTCCGTTGTATGAAAATCAGTATAGGTACAAGAGATAGTGTATGCAAGTTATAACCATCGCTCGCTCAATGATATTATGCCGATTGCAGAAAGGATAACAATCAATCAATCCCCTAGAGAGCACGTTCATACATTTATATCGACAGGTATTACCACAAAAAGTTAACCTTCTTATGTAACTCCTACTGAAGATTACAAGAAACGGCAATAACAATCTGTCCTAAATTCATTTACCTCTAGACCTTGTAAACCAAAACAAAGTTAGTATTCAAAGGCAAAATAATATGGGTCTTTCCCAGATCTGAATTTTCCGTTCACCTTTTCTACGCTCATGTACAGCTACAATACCTAAAAGTAGATTAAATAAGTGTACAAATAGTAACAATGTCATTAAATGTGATCGCGGGAGTCTAGCTTTATTGGTTTACCTTCTTACATGGTAGTTTATAAACTAATAATATTAATGCAATTATGCAAGAGCAGATTTTGTACGTTTTTTATCACATAGAATTTAAGATTAAACAAATACGACGTATAAAATTATAAAAATATGAAATTCTCTTTATGAGAGTCGGTGAACAAAAATTATTCATGGTTTAATTTCTTTCATAAAGATTTTAATTAAAGTGACAAGACAGAGGAGAAATATGAAAGATATGTTTCATTTCCTTAAATGAAAAGATCAGGATGGTTGTCACTCAAACAGTACGTACATACCTCTCCAACGAAAAGAATATTAAAGCAGTATCCGGTTAAGAAAACGTAATACGGTTGAATCTCTTGTAACTAAATATTTCGTTAAATCAAGCAAGAAGATTAAAAGATGTCTCGAAGTTCTCAAATTGTCTTTTCCAACAAAGTTACTTTCTTCTTCCGCGTAATTCATTAGAGGATGGTTTATTGCTTTCCAACAATAATTTCTTTCTTTAATTGATTGTAAGTGTCGCTTCCTTTCAATTCTTGAAAAGTATCAAGAAACTTCTTTAAAAATATCAAACCTCGTTAGAAAAACTGTCGATCTATCACGGTATACGTATGGCGTACTACAGTAAGTCAACTTGTTGATATTCTTCGCTAAGTAATACTTCGCGTTTGTTATTATAAAAAATCTGCTTTTCTACATTTCTCTGTTACGATAGTATCAAAACTGTATTCAGAGGTATATGTATATCTATTATATCACGGTAATTAAGTTCACGCCTGTGAGGTTAACTCGAACCTGTAATTCAGTTACATGAAATAACGTATCCGCGAATGGTCGATCGCGTACGCTACGTACAGCGATGTTAATTGTCAGCATGATTTATTGGAAAACTACAGATATGGCAGAGGAGGGAATAACGATTGAAAATGGCTATAGCGAATTGGGAACAATGGCCTGCGTTTACCCGAAGGATAATGACGCGGATAAATTGAGTCCATTTAGCATCATAACTTTTTATTAGGTTGGAAAATCTTGGTCGAGGGAGATAAATAGGAAAAGAAGAGTACCGAAATTCTCGCCGATTATTTCGCTCAACTATGAATAACATTTGCATGTAATTAAAGTAATCGATACAGTCTCGAGTCTAGTCCCATAGCTGCAAGACAAGAATCTACGAAGATTCACGAGCCCTGGCTCCATTAGAACTATTCAGTGCGGCTTTATAACGTTTGTCTCCGCTGTCTCTGTAATGTGACCACTTACCAAGCTGTAGAAGCGGCTATGCAGTTTAATACTTGAAAGTGTTTCTTGTAACAACGGCATGCCTGGCTACAATGCACTCGCGTATTCCATTTGCGTTGTTTCACTGTCTATGCTGCACCGTGTCGAAAAACACGCGTGTACAACGGGGAAGTTGCGGCAAGTTACGCTGTTCCTTGCATTATTGGAGTGTTATCTCTTTTAAGACCGAAAGAAAATCCATCTGTAGTTCTTACTATGTATTACGTACCGTTACGTACAATATTGATGGATTTGTTCAAATTTATGCAAATGTACCTGCATAATGATTAATCGATTATTTGAAATTTCTCCAAAACTAAGTATTACCGTTATCGATTCTCGACACTGATATTGCAAATTTCCTGCTGATTTATCTGTCACCTACCACGGCAGACTCTTTCAGCTCCATTTGGTCCCTCCTTTGCTTTCTCTACCGTACTTCCTCGCTGAATTGCTCAGAAGACTTACACATCGCACGCTCACCCACATACGATTACATACCCTGTCGTCCTCTCTGTTCGCTTCCTGTTCAATCCATCCACAAAGATACTAAGAACGTTTCAAAACACGTCCTCGTGCCTGGTGCAGTCGAACAATGCAAGAAGAAGCGACGGTTGTCGACTCGTCGCGCAGCTCTTACGTCGTCGGTCCAGCTACGCCTTTTCTCGCGTTGTTACACAGGAACGAGGACTAGGAGGGCCAGGCGGGTGAGAGTAACGACACAAATGATGTGGAAAGCTGAGCGAAAAAGGAACACTGTCAGATAGATGGAAAGGAATTCGAACGATAACGAAGTCGGTTTCTTTGCGCGCGACACGGTCCAATTATCGATGTGACTCTATCTTTCGTCTGACGGAACATCGTGACGCTCGGCTCGATGCGAACTCCAGGCGACGCGATGTCTAGATCTTCCCAGGAGATCGGTCGCTGGAAAAGCCCGTGGAAACTCTCGCAGACAGCTTCACCAAGTTCTGTTCGGACAATTGACATCGTCTGTATATGTGTGTGTAACGGTGTAACTGCCTACATACCGACATACTCCGGCTAACGTAGCCAGCACGACCGGTTTCAACTCGGTTGAGTGGCCGTTATATGGGGTTCTAAGCATTCTGATTCTGCTGACCGCTGCGCAGACCTCATACCAGTCCTTCTGTCCACCCTCGCTGCTACGTGGACTGCCTTTAAACCATCCCGCTCTCTTTCTTCACCGTCCGCTGCTTACTCGTTTACTTACTCTCCTACGTTCACTTCTCCTTCTTGCCTGACTCGCTCTTTCCTCTTCTCCTCCGTATCTTTCTCGCTTTCGATCATCACCGATGCTACCAATCTTTGTTCCTCCTCCATGGATTCATTCGATTAAGTTCATTCGTGATTTCAACGTGTTTCGCGTTTCTTGCATACGTCGTTGTGTTTATCACAGAATTTTCTGCTTGTCGTGAGTATTAAGGAGCGGTAGGTGTATTGGAGTTAAGTATACAGCAAATAGGATAGATTTTATTGTTTTTCATTCTAAGTTAAAAGGAAATTTCGAGATTAGAGCAGTAGAAGAATTAAGATAAGATATAAACGTGTATTATCGGTCTCGCGACATGTTCGTTCGCTATTTCAACGGAACAATATGCGCCAGCACCTTTGTATGAATTCTTAAGGAATTCGAAATCGTAGCGCGTCCGGAGCTACAGAGGCGCTTTATTCGAAAACAGACAGACACGAGCTGACGCAATTCAATTTTCACCGGGTCTAAGTAAAAGAAGATTTCATCTAATTTGTCAGAGTCGACTGTGCGATATTGAATAGTAATGTATATCCGAGCAACGTGATTGCATGGTCTCAAAGCGCGACAACGTTACGCGCTCGTAGACGTAAATATTTGCTTGCAATGACTTTGTTCATCTCCGGGATGGGCTGACTAAAACTGCGAGCGGAATTTTAAATAAATGTTTCCTAGATATCGCGGTTAAAGAAAAATATATTTCCACTGATGAGCCATGATGTTCACTTCTACCTCTAGTAAAGAGAGATATAGACCTGTTGGCAGATTTTTGATAAGGCTTGAAAAGTTGGCTTTAATAGACATTTTTAACCTCTTACGTATAGCTGAATTTTCCAGAGAGTTGTTTCTTTGTACGGCAGAGTTTGACGCGAATTACGCGTAAATGATGCAGCACTGCAATGTGACGGAAAGTTTAGATAATTAAATTATAATTTTTTTTAAAGATATGATGCATATGCTTTAACTTTAATAATTTACTTTGATAATTAATAACACAATTGAGTGTGATGTATTTTAAAGCACGGTACCACATAGACCCACGTCACAGTTTTCACACTCATAGCGTGATAGTGTTTTTCAAATTGCTCTTCGTCTTCTATTTTGAAACGACATTTTGAGGTTAAAGATTCTAAAAAATTATAGGGATACGGATCGACATGTTAAGAAGAGCATCTAGTAATGGTATATTTATTTTAACGGAAAGCAACAATTGATATCTGACACTGGCGTATCAAAAACAAATATTATATATTCTGCCAGCATATTGTTAACACTGTTATAAAACGTGGCGAGGGCAAAAGAAGCGTGGAGCAAGACAAACGAAAATGATCATTTAGTTCAAACGGGGAGCCAATGAGTCGGTAGAGTGAGCCACTATAGTGGTGCATCGTAATATGAGGTGACATCCGCGATAGCCACTATAGTGGCGTATCGTACCTAAGAGGTTAACTTCTTCAAAGTATGTTTAATCTTTGTAATTTTTCATTCGCTTTTGTCGTAGTGTTACTTGCTATAAAAGTGGCTATCGTATGAAAAGATATCAAATATCGTATACTCTGACAATTCTCCTCCTATTTTTATAATTTTGATTGATTTATTCTATATATACAAATCATCCTGTATATATACATGATTTATATGTATATTTTTTGTATTATTCTTAATATTATTCTAAATTTCTAATTTAGTTAGAAGGGTTGGCGAAGGTAAACGACATTTGGATAATTGCAAAATCGTTATTCTCGTAAAGACTGTTGAGTGGCAATGCAACAAATAAATTACTGCACTTTCTCATAGTACGCACCGTCTGTAGAGAATAATTATCTTGAGGAATAGGAGCACAAGGTATAACAGAATTTCTGTTAGTAACGGGGATGGAAAGAAGGAAATAATGAAAATTAAAGGCGCACGGAAGGAAATCGAATACAGGAAGCCAACCAGGAAACAAGGAGTATCTTGTCAATATGTGTGTTGAGAAATATGTATCACATTGACGGAAACGTTTTAATCATTGAATTCATAATTTTTTTGGCCTGTATTTTATCAAATTTTCTAGTCCAATCTTTTTAATATTACTTTTGTACTATTCTTCTTTTCTTCTTTATTTGTTTAGAAAATTTCTTCTCTCAGACGCTGCTTTTTTCAAATGTAACATTTCCTAAAATTGAAAGTTTGAAAAGAAGCGAGGCAATTACATCCAATTATACAGTTATTTGACACCGTCTTATATCTCGTCTTATGCGTGAAAGCGTTATTCGAAAATGCTTTGTCAAATTATATTCGTAATGGTCCCTTACGTAATGATCCCTTCGGATATAGCGCATAAAGCGTTTCTCAGCACAAAGTTTGAAATAATAGTTGCTAGGACGAGAACTCCGTAGAGACTCCAGTTATTCTTGGTCTAAAGCGGTGTTAACAGATTATCGTACAGCTATATCTTGTAATTTCGAGAATGCTATCAATTTTATTTATACAATTGCTCCTAGGAACAATGTGTTAAGCATAATTAACAATCGCGAAAGCATATTCGTGGCAATTGCTTTCGATTCAAATGAATTAGCAATTCGATTCGAAAATCAGTCCTTGTACGAAAACCAAAAAGAACAAGTTTTGAAAAAAGCACATATTTATATATACATACGTGGAAGCAAAATTTAAATACACATATTTACTGGTGTATCTACTAGTGGATTTATTTAAGATCACATCTTGAGTCTGAAAGAGAAGGATCTGAAAAGGCACGATTGGAATTTTAATCGAGAATCTCGTTGTCGCAGATGGCATTCCAAGACGTAGTTCTCGCAAACGGGTGTGGGGTTATCGGCTTTAGTCTTAGACATTTATACACATACCTCTACCACGAAAAGACAAGAACCGTCACAAAATATAAAAGGGAAAGCTTTCTAAATATACGTACGTTTCCTGTTATTGTCTCAAATTATGTCAATATAGATTCTATTATGTACTTTAATCTGCGATAATTTTATACGGTACTTAACTTTTACAGAAGATTCGTAAAATAAACAATCCTTTTAAATAACATTAATTTTACGAGATATAAAACTTGACATATGGTGCTTCTAATCGTATTTTTTTTTTTTTTTTTTTTTTTTTTTTAGAGCAGTGCATTATTAATTTTCATTAAAAAGTAGAACGGCATAATACACAAGTAGAAACAGAATTGATTAAAATTCTGGGACTTCGTATTTGGGAAAGAGCGCGAATTAAATATCTAAAACTAAATACGATGAAATGGACGTTCGACCTAATTATCAACGCACACACATAGTTGAGCGATATTAAAACCGTTGCGTATCATGAAATTCCTTGGGATTCAATATGACGTGTTTTTTAAAAGCAAATGGATACGAAAGAATTAATATCGTCTTTTCGCCTGCAGGTTTAATAAATTTTTAAGTTGCGAATTCAAACAGGAAATTGAAAAGTAAAGGGCAAAATACGTGGATGGAATTTTAAAGAGCAGTCTAGTGTCATCTCGCTGTTGACCGGGCCACAGGAAGGCCCGGCTCGATTGCAACATTTTCTGTATTTTTAACATGCAACAAAACCGTGATCTGCATATTTTAAACATACTGCTATGGGAAAAGTTTCTTGCATATTTAACCCCTCGACGCATTGCAATATTTTTATTTCGCGTTGCTACGTTTTCACCAAGCTGTACCACCAGTTTAAAATTGACTTCGACGCCTAGAAATGTTGATATATTTTACATCCTCCGATTTATCGAGGAGAAAACTGGAGACCCTAGGCGAGTAGACTTTTGGTGTGCATTCTACAAAAATTATCTGCGCCTAATCTCTGTACGATAATTCCTCGTGTCTTAAGTATTCGTGACACTCAGCAAAGCATTGCGCGAATGATATTCTCGTCTATAGATGCGAAAAAGTTAATCGCTTCGAACATTCTTCAAACCCAAATTACGTAGGTGCGAACTAAATGAAATTGGAATTACAAATTCCATAGAGAGCAAATCATTTTCTTCGTTTTGCACACGATTCCCGACCGAATTGAAAAATGTTCCATCTAGTATGGTAAATCTGGATCGTATGAATCTGAATTTCAATCTTCCCGCTGTCATCGGTCGAAAACTTGTTGCGTTCATATTTATTCCAAGTCGACTGCGCGGAACGAAAACGCGATCCGTGGGCGGTCATTCGAGATAGTAACTTTAGAAGAGAAACGACAGGAAAAAAAGGGAAAAGAAGGTGCGGGACAGGGAGAAAGAAAGAGAATCGCGGTCGTTAGGGGTTGGAGTCGGGGTCGAAGGATGAAAAGAGCAAGTCGAAGTTGGCAGAAAGTCGTGGAATCGTGGACGGCGGTAGATACGCAAGGGTGTGGGGTCGAGGAAGAGTAGTTTGCTCCTGTTTCCAATATCGCTACTGTCTTTGATGCATCGGCGTCCTGAAGTACCACTTGTTCTTTTCGGTCCCGTGAACGGAAAATCAAATGAATTCCAAGCGTGTCGGCTCGTGTCTTTTTCATCGACACGGCTTATCTTTGTTCATTTTTCTTTTATCGTTCCTCGTCCGTGCGACCCCGTGAATACCCACAATTTCTCAATTTCTTTTCAACATTTACCTTATCGCTTTTACCACTTTTTAATAGTACTGAAATGTATAAATTAATAACAAATTAAACTTTTCCCGGTCGAATAAATTTTTATCGTTCAAGAAAATTGAACAGAAAGCATTTTGATATATTCGAACAACAGTGTGTGTACCATAGAATATGCATCTTTTTACGAAAGAATCCTCATATTGTATCTGTATCAATTCGATTTAGCAGTTTTTCCAACAAGTTTATATCCACTTGTAAGTAGCTACTATACGAAATTCTCTACGGCGAAAAGATATCTAAAATCGTTTCTCCACCCATTAAAAAGTTGAAAGCACTTTGTGATCTGTAATGCGTTTAGCCGAACAGAATATTTCAGCCTGAAGCAACGTTTCTCCTCCATTCGATACCATTCTCCATTCATTCAGTCGATTCTTCTTGATCCTAGAACTGTTGTAGCTAAAACGATTTATAAATTTCCTGATAGTCCTCTGACAAAGATCCGCGAAATCTATGGTTTCGAATACGCGGGGTTTAAAAGTCGAAGAAAATCGACGATGCCCCTTTCAACCGTCGTAAAGTTAGATTTTTGAGCCGTAGTCATCGATAATAGCGAAACGCCGGAACTTTCCGTATAGCGAGAGTCTATCTCGTCGAAATCGAATTCCATCAAGTCGAAGAAGTATACCGGGGACGAGAAGCGTTTCGAGAATGGACTCAAAAGTTTTCAGTGGTACATATACCTTTAGTTTTTTCAATTTCGAACGATTTTTCCGATGATTACCATAAAATATTGTCGACGAGCCGTTATCGATCTCCAACGTTATATCATTCGATGAGCTCACTTTCGATCGAAACGAGGCTTTACGTCGGTGATTATGATTAATGAGGATATAATAGAGTTTAAAAACATTTCGTTTTATATTTCTCGAGGAAAATGTTTCTTCTTTCGATATTTCATTCCTTTTCCCAATGTTTGATAGCCTACCAAATGTTTTACATTTCGGAAAATTCGTCAGAGTAATTATGATCTTTTAATTATAATTTTGGTTAACTTGATATTGACACGATTACCCTTTAATCGGTTTTATACTACGATAATATCGATATTTCCACGACAATTTAAAATAATTAATCGTTTAAAGAGCAGAGTTCCTTCGAAACATTAAAGTTTTTCGTGGTAAGTAACTAATGTAAACAAATATTATCAAAACAGTTTCTTTCCATTGCGATCTTGATACCGCTAATAATTTAGAATCTGTATATCGGTAGCTGATAGGAAGAGAGGCGATCGTGAAAATAAATGTTAAGTGTTTATCGGTAATTAATTGGCTGCGCAGAGGAAAGCAATCTTAAATATCAACTAGGATGCGCGAAGCAAAGAGAATACTAATTTCCATTTATATCAAAGCACTCTTGAAGTTAAGAGATCTTGAGGTATTAAATACCATCTGCATAAAATTTACCTTTTGAATAGTAAATTACTACGGGCGAAACTTTTATTCATCCAAATAGTTTGTAAAGGGTTCTTCCACGACTTATTATTCTATGTACAGACTCGATAAAGCGTCAAGTAACGGCTATTATCTGTCTTACTGCTTTCTTTATTTAATTCCTTTTCCAATAAATTTATCAACTATCTTTTTACGTAAATCTCATCATTAATTTACAATTTCTTATAATTTCATAATAATTCGTAAATTGCTTTACGTATAGTTGTATAGATTAGACGTGAAAGTACTTCAAAGTAAAAAAGAGGGTGACGTTATATCGCCTGCACTTGTCTTTGATATTGTAGCAGTGGTAGATCAATGGCGCGATAATGTTTCATAAAGTTCCGTGAAGTTATTTTTTCAATCTTTTTCCATGCTTTACATGGAACGTACTTTCGTTGAAGCTTCTTCAGCAAAGTAACATACGAGGCTCCATGAAACAAGAGAAGCTAAGCTTGTGCTTTGAAAAAAATGTATACGACCATTTTAACTAATTACAAAATCCGTTGCAATATTATAACTCGCAGGAGTTAACATAGATATTTTTTTACTGAAATCAATTCCAGTATAAAGTACCTATTACTTTATTATTTATCTTAATTATAACGAATAAGAGAAATTGCCTTTTGGCCAGATAAACGTTTATTTTACATAAAGATATCAGTATGAAATAAATGTCTCGCACTGATAACGGTGGAAAGAAATTCGTGTAAGAAAATAATCAAACATCGGTCAAGAGATATTAACGTTTGTTCCCCATCTTTTTTGGATTACGACATTTATACGGTTTTTCGCGCAAGTGGGTCGACGAATCTATTGAAATCGAATCTCGCGACACGACGGATTTTCCCGTGACGAAAGTCTTGCCTGGGTACGAAACTTTCGACCTTCCCCGCTTTCGCAGTTTTATCCTCGCAAAATCTTCTCTTATTCGTCGCTCGCCTCGCCAGCAAAAACTTCTTCGCCGCGGCCGACGTCAGGTGCAGAACGACATCTTAGCTGCAACCTACGTGTAAAAAAGCGAAACGGGAAAAGAGTAAAAAAATAAGGAAAGAAAAGAACGAAGGAAAGAGGTGTTTTACCTCTTCGTCCAATGATGACAAAGACTACGACTAAAGTTTTCTTAATGGATAGCCTCCGGTGCCTTTGTAGAGCAAGCAATCGCTATCAAAACTTTCTCGTCTAACGCTGCTTAATAGATAAATCGATTTTCTTTCGGGACGCTGGTGTAAAAATCGACCATGATAAGTACGTTTTGCTCGGTTTTCTTCTTTGGGCTTCAGGATGGTGAATTAGTAGCTTCAAAGGCGATATCGATTGTAACATTATTGGAAAGAGTATTGGTAGGTTGGATGCTGAATTTTATGGTTGATTTAGTTTATACGATGATGAAGTAAAGATCGAAGGTTATATACATCTGAAGATACCGTTAACAAATATCTATAAATTAATTGTCTTACAGAGTAAAACGAAAGAGACTGGAATAAACTGTCAAGTATAAGGTTATATGCATATTATAGGTATAATTTAAACGGGTAAAGTATGAAAAATTTATCAAGAAAATTCTACAAAAAGCAGATACATTATTATTCTGAAAGTAAAATGTCTCGCGTTTATATCGAAGACGAACAGGTTCGACAATTTCATCACTCAGGTTTTAGTGACACGTGTCTCCATTTCTAGATTAAAACAGTACACCGTGTACACCGGAAGTATATATCTGGCTATACCGACCATTGCGTGTTTCCCTGTAGAGTCGTGAATGCTCTTAAAGTCCAACCTTTAAAAGTGTATCCTGGTTATTTTCTTTCAAGAGTTACTATTATGATGCGGTATGCAAGCGACGCATTCAGAGCTGTATGTAGCACGCGAGAAGCATCCTATTTTACGGTCGTGGGAGCTCGCGACTATTTTTTGAAGCTAGTTTCGAAGCGTCCTATATGATTTATATTGGCCGAAGAAAGTGACTGTGCCTCGTAAAAACGAGTTCCATGTGTTTCTCTCGATACGCGTAACATATTCTATCTCGTTATTATAAATAGCGTCGCTTCTGCTTCTATCGCTATTTGTTTGCTTTTCTTAATCATCAAAAGAACAAAACTAAAATTGACTTTCAGTGAGACTTAGAGTGAGATTTAGAAATTGTATTTCAGATGTAATTCGATATCATGGAAGATTATACTTATATTATAGGTATTATAGTTCCACTACGAAAAGTAAAAATAAAGTCGTTGCTGCATTTTGATATTAAATAACTATCGATTGTTGTTACGTCGGGCGATACTCTACCTAGACAAGGCCATACACCGCGGGCCAGACAGGAACTAGATGTCCGCTCATCCTTACTGCGTACCCTCAATAGTCTTAAGGACTCATCATAAATCCCAGTAATTTGCTAGCTAAGGTCCTTCAGACCGAACAAATATCTTTGTTTCTAAATCATTTTCTAAAGATTATTGTCTATTACGGCTTGACACGGGAAAGTTAGTTTTTCTCACGTACGATGCTTCCCACTAATAACTTTCTATCGAGGGCGGCTAAGACCCTTCCTAGTCCACCAACCTTCGTCCATCCAATCAGAAGCAATGTATACTGCCCTCACTTTCCTGACCAAAAATGTCATGAACAAATCCGATGGTCCCGTGCGCTAGACACACCCATCGCTAACTTTCCTCCGACACAGCATCGTCGCTGTACTTTACTTATTCTACAACGTTAGAATAGTCAACAAGTCATTACCGGGTTACTCTCCTTAAATCAATCATTTACTTAACGTATACATACTGAACAGTGTATCTCATAAGTGTTGGAAAAATAAAGCTGCTAACCCTGTTAATCGCAGTGTTATACTATCTTAACCACCGCTATTATCTTAACGGAAATCAGGGGATCGATCAACTCGTAGTGTCGATTATTATAATCGTAACGGGAATTTACGACTCCCGTTGACGTGTTTCTTCGCGATTGCGTCTCCCAGCGATTGGTCGAAAATACAATTATTCTTACGAAAGTTAGACATAGTACAATTTCTCCTACAATTTGATCTCCTCGTCATTATTAACATTTAAGATCCCAAAAAAGAAAACAAATTTCAATATAACATTAGATCAGTCGAGAATGATTCTAGATAAAATCATAGAAATTCATAATCGATCGTGGTTAAAAAGAAACTACGTTGATTTCTATCATATGAATAATGGAACCGATATTTTTTTCTGTAGGATTAATTTTGAAGCTTCTTTCTTTCGGCTGTTCATTGGGCTCACCTGAGCCGTCGTTTCTCTCCGCGTTTGAGAGGGAGAGGACATTTTACGGAAACGTCAATTTTCAATGGTGACAGTTTTTCGATTTCGCATTGGCTCGATCATCACATGGTTACGTCATGGTGTAAACGGGGGTAAATACCTTTCCCGTGGCCGGAAATCGAGTCGTTTCGGCTCTTAAACCAGACAGTTTGGTTCATAAAAAGAATCAGGTCGTTCCTTTGCCGATTGACTTTCTCTCTCTCTCTCTCTCTCTCTTTTCTTTCTCTTTCTCTTTCTTTTTCTAGTGTCATGAAATCGTCTGTCTATACGAAAATCTTCTGTTCTCAAGTAGAACGAGAAGCAAGAGAAAGATTAATCCATTAGCTCGTCAAGAATTCTATTTCCTTCGTTTTCCTTTTCCTTTTTCTTTTTCTCCGTGAAGCTTAGCGACTAGCCTTGTCGTTTGTATGATTTAACAGCGAAAACAGAGAAGCAGAAAAAAAGAAAAAAGTTTTCGTAGCTTAGCAAAGCTTCCTTCCTGCGAGGCATTTCTTTTGATATAAACGTTCCTCATTCCGCGAGAAGTATTATTTTGTTACAAAAGTATCGGCTATTGAGTACATTTTGTAATTTGAACAGCCGAGACAAGCCGCGAGTACATCTCTTTTCTTGTTCTACCTTTTTTTTTTCCTTCCTGGCTTGCTTTTTACTGGCCGATACGCGGAAAGAAGAAATTAGAAGGAAAAATAGGTCAATGCAATCTTGGAAGGTGCTTCTACAATAACAAACGTGACTGCCTGCCTCTGTAAGATTGCATTGACCCATTTTGTATTGCGTTTCTTTATTCTTTCGCGAACGATTCCTCTAAAATACGCTATCTCTAAGTGAGATTTTAAAGTCTCTTTAATCCTCGATCGTTTTAACTCGAATGCGAAACGAAATTTGCGTATTTTAAAATTGCGTAGAGAAGAAAATAGTTCGGCACTCACCGGCAATAAAACATTTACATGAAATATATCAAGATATTCTAACGCAGGAATTTTCTACTTTAATCGGTATAGGATATTAAAGCAGTTCATTATAAACTATAAAATCAATAAAAGTGTATCTATAAAAAGCAACGACTAGATCGATAACGAATATCAAATAGTCTTTTTTCTACGTCAATCTCAACGTATCATCGAGAAAACATTGTCTGATTTCCAACAAAATTTTAATAGATTTCGTCAGTTATAAATATGAGTCTTGCACCAGGACAAAAATTCTTCTTCCGATTCAAATATAAATTCAGCCAAATCGGCTTTCGATAAAATTTATCAACGATCCAAGTAACCCAAAATATAACATCCAGGAGAAATGAAACATCAGTCAGAATTACTGTAACGATATCGTTGAGCCGGTTTTTACATCGACCAATAATGTCCCGAATTCAGCGAGACTCGTTTACATCCCCGACAACGTGTTCTAATGACTAACTCATAGCGTGCTAATGGAAGGTCTAATGACTGTGGAGTGGCTGCCGTTCCAAGACTTTCTTGATCCACTGCCAATTATATAAGACGCTCGACTTAACGTTTTTGGGTCACGAATACCCACCGATCAAGATCCTGTTTTTGTAGCCTCCGTTCCGGCCGATGTGTCCCGTCCATGACGGCCAATCTAAAGGAATGCCGCGATCCGATGCAACGTTATTCGATAATCGAATCGTCTGAACATTGGAAACGCTGGAAGAGAGGAGTCGTGCATGTGTATGTACATAGAGTTCATTCGTCGGAACGTTCTCCTCGAGGGGAAGAGAAGGTTTGTTGGGAAGATTGTCTGCGATAGACAAAATAGATTAGAAAGGAGGAGAGGTTCTTTGACGTGGTGGATTTGGCTGGCTACGAAAAGAAAGAGGCGATCGAATGACGGAAGGGAAGAAACAGGAGAAAGAGAACAGAGGCTCGAGAAGAAGGTAAGATGGCTGTCGATAGCCTGATGTGACAGGCGCAATTTTTTCTCCAGGCACTCCATTAACATCTCATTATGAACACTCGAGTAGCACGCCAACAGCGGTCTCGTCCGACGAAATATCTTAAGTTCAAGCTTCCATTAAAATATCTGACGAGCCTGGTGAACCTTCGTGGCTTGGAGTCGACCCGATCGCCTTTCAACCTCTTGCTCGTTCGTTGGTTCGTTCGCGTTACCTTTTCCAAACAGTGCCTCTTCGAGATTCGGCAAGCGAACGAACGAGAAGCCGCGTTGGAATCGAGCCCGTTCCAAAGATTGAAAGGAAGGAGACCGGAAACGGTGGACACGTTCCCAGCACGTGACTTCTCGCCTGCAGTACTCCGCGCGGACCGGAATAACGAGGAGTGGAATTGACCAAGGTCAAAACCGGGAATAGGCAGAAACCGGAGGTTTTCGCGAAACGATTCGCTGGCTTGGATTCAGAGATTTCGCAACTCGATTGCGTCGAGCTACCTGGCTGTTAAGCTCGTTTAAAGCGGCTAATTCGATCCTTCCTATAACTCGTTCTTCGAATCCAAAGCGAAAATGAAGAAGCTTTGGTTTCTGTTTCCCAAATGAATTACGTTACTTGTACTATATATATATACAAACGATTTAGACGAGTTTACATTCTTGTGCAACATGTATTCTTCTGTATTGAATATTTTGACTTCCTATTTTGGGAAATGTTGTGACAGCTATGTTATCGTTTTTTAAATAGATTATTCGTTAAGAAGATTATGCATCGTATAATCTCACATTTCAGGATTTTTCGTACCAAATTTGATCGCTATATTCGTGATTAATAACGGAACAATACAACTTTCACCCTTACAACAGAATTAGTGGAATATTTGGAAATTCTAAATTTACGGACGATCAAGACATATTTCTTTTTTGTGTCCCTTTCCCTATTCTTTACCTCAAGTTTAATTAAAGAGACGAGGACGGAGAGCTTGGCATCGGGTAACACCAAAAGGAGAGGAATTCGAAAAAAAGAATGATCGTAGCCGTTGCGTTTCTCTTCGTTTTATGAAAAGTTTCTTTTCCCCTTTAAATTCGCCGAGACTATTCCACGTCGATTCCGCGTCACGAAGGAAAATACAGCTGCAGCTTTGTCTCTTTTCTTAACGCGGGCGAAACTTTCTTTCTGTGGATTCGAATCGGGGTGATGGACGACGGATTTCTCTCTTGAACTCAAACTTACGCCGGGATCCGAACGAAACGAAACAGGTGAAAGATTTCATAGTTACTTTCACCTGCGTATGTCGAGAACAAAACGACGACGAACACCGAAATCTTGCTCCCTTTGGAAATTAAATAACACGTGAAAAGACATTCTGTCTCTTACGATGTTACTGCATATCCAATGTCAGATTTTAAATTGATTTTCAGCCATTCTGTTAAGAACTTTTGTTGAAATGGATTACGAAGATTCAGCATTGAATACTACTTTTATAAAAATAAAATTGAAGAACAACTGGATGTTGCTTGAGTAACAGAATAAATGAAAAGAATTAAAGCTTATTCCGACAGTGAACATATGATACGTTATTATGTCAGGTACATTGTGTTTCAGGATATCTGTCAAGAAATATTTATGAACGCAGCGATTATGATAAACTAACAACGTGATATTAAATTTCTAAAGATAGTTCTGTTCTTGCTACCTAAATCAATCTTTGCTAATATATTTCTTCGTTCTCCGTAACGATCAAAGTGTCGTGGGAAGAGAACGAGAATGCACTGTGCGATCTCTGTAACATAAATTGCACTGCACTTCCTCCAAGACATAAGATAAAATAATCTTCTTCTTCCACGCAACGCAATGCATTAATTTTATACTTCGCATTTAACATTTTTATTTAAAAAATCAATGCTTTAAGAATATTATCGAGTTATATCATGTACCAAGTAAAAGAATGATGAGAAGGGCGGAGTAGCTGTTCTGTTTCCCCCCATTCCAACACGATATAATCCACTAGTAACAATGCGTCTTTGCATAACTCGTCGGATAAGATTATATTTCCGTACAAAGAACAAGCTTCGACGAAAGATTAAGTTATTTCGACTCACTCAATTTTCTGAGGATCAACTGGAATCGTTCCGGCACTCTTCTAAGTACGTGATATAGTCGTGAACAATCTTTATTAAACAAGATCAATGTTGAATTTTAATTCTTTTTGTTCCGCCACTATCTCGCTAGAGGTTTTTAAAGTAATCCTCTTATCCCATCGAAGTAAATACTTATTGAAATAAGAGTGTTGCATAAAAAAGAGCATAATTCTTTTTGCTAAGAGGATATTTCACTGTAAGATGTATTTTCTTATATTCTTTTTCGTATTTCTTTTTATAAAGACTCTTTAGAATTCTCAATAAGAAATAAAAGTAAGAACGAAGGTAAAAGCTGTGCCCAGTGGTTTTGTCGCTTGTCCTTTTTTCTTCTTTTTTCTAATAAGTCTCATGATTTGTTTGAATGTTGTATTATAGAGGCTTGTGCCAAATTAACAGGTGTCTGTGTAATACGAGCACGTATTCAAATCCTCTTTATAGAATTACGACAACTAGACAGAGTATGGCGTAATATAGTAGAACCGTGAAGGTGTTAAATTGTACATGCTGTGGAAAACGTTTCCAGAATACTAATGCGATGCCGCCTAATGCCACCGAATGCCGCCTAACCACGTTGTAATTTGCCTTTCTTCCAAGATGTACCCGCGAAGGTGATATCTTTTATAACAAAGACTACGTAGAACGTGCTAGAGATAACGCTTGAAATGCCGTGCAATATGTATTTCTCAATGCAACGAGGCAAAATGCTTTGGGATCTTCTTTGATCACATTCAGCAATTATAAATAAGATCTGTAAATGCCTAGACTTGTAATTATTTCAGACAATCTTCTTTGGAGTATATTGTACTCAATGAAGGTTGGAATAATATTACAATACGATATTCTCACAGATAAAGAGATATATCATTTCTTTAGATGAAATTTCTTCTAACATTTTTTTAATTCAGTTGTGTTGAAATTCGAAATTTCAAATTCTTTTAAATTTGATGCCTGTCTTTTATCTTTTACCTACCTGCTATAATACGTAAAATCCTGAATTTAAAGATTCTCGATATTTTTAAATCGAGGTTTAAGAGTTTACATAATTTATCTTTGTTCTTTAAAGACTGATTTATTGCGAAACGTAACACTTAATTTCATTTTTCGACATCAGCGATCCGACACGTAAATAAGAAATTGATACATATCGAGACTAGTATCTTGTACGCGATTATTAATCGAAGGAACGAGATAGGTAGCAAGCTAGATTATAGTACTTGAAATAGCTATTAAAATTGTAAACTGTACTCTGGACCGGAGTATCTCTTGAATGTATAACCCCACCGTAATTTGCCCTTCCAAGCGCATAACGCTTTAATGTATTGCAATATACACACGTAGCGGCATGAAGCGTACCGAATAAAATGATATATGCGAGACATACACTAAAGTGGAAAGTAAAATGATTTATATCCAGGGCTGGCAACTATAACGTTAATACATTTAAGTTATCTGGAAGCAGTTTTGTTGTAAAGTGACCCGTGAAACTTTGACTTTCACGTTATTTCGTTCCTGTAACCACGCATGTCCCTGCGGACATGAATTTCAATATTTAATTCATTTGACCTTCGTCTAAAATATATGCTAAATCGTCATTTTCAAGTTGCTGTTTTTCAAGAGAAAATAATACAATAAGTATAAGTTTTTAACAATGTATTAGATTGTCCGAAAAGCGTCTTTCTTTTACAGACCCATCTTTTACAACGGTGCATCTTTATACAAACATGAAAGTTAATCTGTCGAACGTTGTAATCTTTATTTTGATAAAACAAAATGGATCATACATAATTCGATAAAATAATATAAAACGGAAAATGTTGTGCATCCATTATTTCCTTATAAAACGAAAGAAACTTTTCGGACGACCTAATACATAGAAAGTGTTGGAGTTCTTTGCCATGTATTCTAGCAAAGAACTTCAACATTATTTTGTAACTATAAAAATTGTGGAAATAAGGTACAGTGTTATTCGAATTACGTTTGTTATTCGAAAAGGTGAAAGTGTAAGAAGTTTTACTAAAGTAAGAAACTTAAATTATATGTACAAACAATATAGAAATTTCGTATTTCATTCTTAGTTAATAAATTAGTAGCAATTGAGTTATATTGTATTGTATTGGATGTATATATATTGTAGAAGCTCGATAAACTTGATAGATACTATTAGACGGATGACAAAGGAATTATATAAATCAAAGATATTTTTATATATGATATTATCTTCATTATTGCCAACTATAAAAACAAGATCTTCTGTTCAACTTTTAGTTTAAGATCAATGTATGAGTTCAAAGTTATAGATTCATCTGTACGTGTGTTCGTCAACGAATTTTTTTCTACTACTGAAGCCTGTAACATAACTCCAAGTTCATGGATCGCACGAACCTCTTATCTTGAAGCTCATTCTTGAAAACTACTTGCTTCAAAAATATGAACAGAAGTTTAATCAAAATTGATCAGAACTAAGAGCCTATTACAAAAATCAATCACGAAATCGACTTAATTATTCATATCTTAATTTATTAAAGCTGGAATTAATAATTAAACTAACCCGAATCTGTAATTATTATTACTAAAGTTACATTATTGTGAATAATTATAGACACAAACACATTTTCAACATTATCTCTTTAATATCTGCAAGAAATCACTGATCATGCCTGAATAAGTTAAATGAAATTGTTTTTGTAAAGGCATAGATTGAACGCTATAGGATATCAGGAGATGTTACGTGACAAATTGTTGTTGAAATAGAAGACAAAAAGACAATTTTTTGACGAGACAACGATCCTATTCATACAACTGCCACTACAAACAAATGATTTCAGAATAAAATTATTACAATGGTCAGCATTGAGTCCTGATCTGAACCGGATTGAGAATCTACGAGGAATTCTAGCAAGAAAAATTTACGATCAGGAGAAGCCAGCTATAGAAAATATTGTTAAACTTAAAAAACGAATAAAATCTAAGCGGGAGGATGTTCAAAACGAAACTATAAAAAGGTTAGTGGATAGTGAACCTAACAGATTTGTAGAAGTAATTAGGAATAAAGAGAAATCCACTAAATCTACTGAATGAAAACGTAACAAAATTAAATTTTTCCTAGACTTTAAAAGAAGGAAGTTTTTGTTTGTTGTATCTTTAATTATGTATTATATTATAATATGAAATTATATAAAAGATTTTGTCATTTTTTGTTTTAGTATTATGAAAAATCTAAAAATGAGTTTGAGTCTATAATTATTCACTATATGTGTAGTGTATTTCCATAATCAATTCTGTTTTAAAATTACAAGTACTTTAATACAAGTAACATTAATGTTTCCCTTCGAGTAGAATCTAAGAAGTCAGCTAAAGTTTGATGTTTGGTAAGAAGATTGGAAGGGATGTCTGCGACATTGTGCTATCAATAATAAAACCCAATTTATTACCGAAGAGAACGTTGTTACATATGTATGCTAGTCAATGTACTGGATAATATCGAGAAAAACACTAGAAACACCTGAGAAAATTGAATACGGTATGCAGCCACGTAATGCAATTTGGTAGTTGGCCGGTATAATGTCCTACTTGAAAATCTGCATTATGCAATTACATATTTTGTTCTTGTGCTCGGTATGCCTGTTTGCTTCGTAAAAATGGATATAAAACTACTTTCGACTTTGTTGAACGATTCTGAAATGAAAGCTACGTGACAGCAAGAGACGAGGAATCTTAATTAATTTCATAATTTTACTTCAATCTCATATACCTAGATATAATTATACGATGGTGTAAAGCTAAATAAAATATAAATATAAATTTAACAAACATCTAGTCGAAAAGAGATATTTCAATCATGTAAGTAAACGAATTTAATGATAACTATTTGGACACTTTTAACAAGATCGCAATTTCGTAGGAAATTAAAAAAAAGTGACAGGTAAATTTATACTGCGGTATGCTGTTTTAATTAAAATGTGGATTTCCTGGACCTACGGTATTGGATAACAAACCGCTATGCGTGTACCGTTTGGCGTACAAATTTTGTACGAATTAATGCCAGAAATATTAAATGTTAACAAATACTGAATTTCTCGATCGCTAATTAATAATCACTAGTAAAATTTTTCTACGCTTCAAGTGTGATTTAAATTGCTCCAAAATGTTATTCTGCCATGTTTGTGAAACGTATATTTCAGTTTCGTACATTAAATCGAAGAAATGTTAGAGGAAAACGAAATTTTCCCAGACAGGAAAGAAAACACAACGATTTGAATTTTCTTGGACACGTAAGTGGGAAGGAGTATAGACCTCATCGTTATTCTGAAAACGATAATATGTAATAAGATATTGCGGCTGAAGAGCGGGGGAGTCAATTGGAATTCTCCGCTTTTGCATGTTACTTCCGCATTCCTTAACGGTGTCTCCGAGCATCGTCACCGTTTCTTGGTAAAAGTGCAATCAGCCCGATCACTAATGCGCTTCCACGACGGCATACTACATTGCTCCCGCGGTTTTGCCTCGTCGAAATGGAATTTGCAATTATCTGGCCGCAGAAGGACCGCTTTGTTCTGAATAGCGCGTTGCGTCCACTGAATCTCCAACCAGTTCCTATTCCACCAACCATCCAGACAGGCAGACCTTCCTGCTCAACCGTATTTGAAAAACTGACAAATTAAGCTCTACCTTTTGAATCGTTAATTATTGACCGCTGAAACCGCGCATTGGATTAATAACTTCTTCTGTCACCGTATTAATTATTTGCGGATCGCGATATATTCCCGGCTGTTTCGTCGATACTCTGCTCAGCGTTGATCAAGAATTTGCATACGTTTACCAGGCTTACATTGCAATTTATAGGGAATATTATTATTTTATCTATCCTCCAAATTCGTTCATGTATTTCATAAAATATATTTTCAAACGAATTGTCAGTTTCGGACCTTCGTTCGATCAAGAAATGAAAGATATTGATGAACGCAGAAGTAGAATTAAATGAAAATGAAAAACAAATTGTCACGAGTTAAGAATTATTTACAGCCTTGAAATTGTATCACCGAGAAGATCACTCGAAAAGAAACAAAGATCAACATATTTATATCTTTAACTGATTCTTAACTTCGTTGAAGTTGGAGATTTTGCTTTGCCTTAACGAACCTTTACCGTAGGCGAGGAACGGTTGTAGAATAGCAGTATTCTCCCGGTGAAATTAATTCTAGAGGGGCTAGTTTGCAACGGACACAACAGGTATTATGAACATGAGTCTGGGCGGGATTTAATCCAGTGGTTGAGGGGCGGAAGGGGAATGAATTCGGAATTATCGTGTTAGTAATCTTACGAGTTTAGCTGCACATGATGCGCAATAATTCTTCGGTGTACGTTTTCGTATGGTCGGCCGTGCAATTGTCAGGAACAGCCGGGCGAACCGTTGCTACCTAATGGCGAGTTTGTTAGCCGGCACCTCGTGACGAGTTGCCAGGAAAATTCCGCGAATTCAACCTTGGAACTCGTATTTTTGCGGGGCTGACGTTTCGACGGAAACTTTTTCAATCTTTCCCTACCGGAACGCAGCGTGGAAGACGATCTGCAGCTTTTCTAATGCCTCGACCGCTCGTGTGAGAATAACCCAAGTTTTGTGGATTGGAATATTTTCAGGTAGAAATTTTCGTTGAACTAGCATGCTACGAGGAACGCCGGATTTCCGCTTTGATCGATTATCCGAATGCGGAAATAAATTTTGGAAATGTAACGTGATTTCAGTAAAGTGATTTTTCTTCGGAAACTTGTTAAACAGATCGTACTGCGAGACTAAAACAATTATAGAAGTAGTACATCTTTGTCTTAATATATTTAGACACGGAAACAGTAGTGTATGGCATCTGAAGACCACACGAGAATGATACGATAACTCTACTTTCCTCGATTTTCTATCGATATAAATATCTTAAATGTTCAAGTGGGTAAACGCACTTAATGGAAAAATCAAGTGCGAAGACAGATTTGTCATGTTGTTTATAATATATTGAGGTTAAAAATTACTTCCCCATAAAAGGACGAGAAATGTGACTTATTATGTTTCTCTTCCGTCGCCGTCATTTGACATAATAATCGACTCGTCACTGTCATTACTAAACGTGTAACGCAATAATCTCTGAATTATTTGAATACCTTATTAGAGTATGTAATTGATTTAATCGATAGAGATTCGAAAGAAAATTTCTTTGCTTTCAATTCCGCGTTTCCTTTGTGCAAGTAACTTAATGAAAGTGGAAACTGGAAGGGCGTTGTTTTATTCTTTCCATCCCTTGGCTTGTCTTGTCGTAAGTTGTTCAGGCGAACCAAAAAGTAGGTGAAACAAGAGGAAGAAAGTTAGAGAAAGGCTGATGGAGCTGTTGTCAAGCAAAGAGCGTGTACCGAGCTTGTAGGTATTTCAAAATAGCTGTGGTTAATGAAGCTATTAATGCCATGTCGCGGAACTGTGCATCGATAAACAGAAAAGTTATTAACGTTAACGTATACACATTCAGACAACGATGCTAATATGCATGCATATTTTTAAATTAGTCCATCTCCTTCTGAAGTGACGAATATCGCTATCTATGAACTATATACATACAGATTGTATATTTTCTAGATTGTATATTTGTTTAATTTTTAATTTTAATTTTTAATTTAACTCTTAATCTTAAAATTAATTTTAAAAATAAAGAAGCTTTAGTGTTTATTTTTCATCGTTAGTTTTCATATATGATTGCTTGACGACGCATTGAATTCTAAAGGTCCTCTGTTAAAAAATTAAACAACGTCTCCTGTAGTAAATATGATGTACAAAGAGAAAGCAGCTTATCAATGGCAGATGGGGCAAAAGTTCCTGTGCAAGAATCGAAGGGAAGTTGGAAGGGAGACATCGCGTAAAGCATAGGTTAGAGGGCAAGAGGGAGAAAGGAAAATCCGGAAAAGGATAGAAAAGGGGGAGGTAGGAGAAGGAAGGGCGACTGGTGAGCATGGGCTATGCGCGCCACGTGTAATTAGCAATGTTCCGGGGTGTCGAGACTCGACTTTAATGGAGCGCGTCGCATTAACCCCGGCATTTACACGTCAGGCACGAAGATCGAGTGGAATCGGAGAGCGTGCCTCTTTCGAGCGGCTTAAATGGATTCACGTTGTCGAGTTATACGGCTGGTCGCCGCGGCCTTCGTAACTCAGATGAACGAAACACCCATGGAGAGTGGCATACCTTTATCATTGCCCGTCTATGTGAAATAAACGCTGAACCTGGGATAATAAGATTTTTGAGGCTTTCAGGCACCCAAATGAATGTAATTGACGTCCAGATTGATATTTCTTCGAGAAAAATTTGCTACGTAATCAATTATTGAGATATTCGAGCTATTTTTGGGCAGTATAATAATTTCTCAGAATTTATCGTTCCTGAACTGCACAGTTTAATATTAAACTTTGTTGTTTGTGATCTTTAAAGTTTAGTATCAATGAATAAATTTTCCACATTCCGCGCAAGAAACTCATCAATGTTACAATTTATTATTAGTCCAAGCTACTCATTGATAACTGGATCATCCAACTAATACAAAACTCTCCTAATTCATCTTTTGGTTGGTACAGATGTCTTCGATTGAAGTTCCTCTAGTCACTTGCATATATGGTCGATATTTTACAAACATCTCTTAAATACTTTTAATTCGATATACTTATAGTTCAATCGCTAAGAAAATACCGTAGATTGAAATTACTCTGAAAAATATCGGGAAATAACACGGTGCAAATACGTGACCGGGCGCAATTTTAACCCTTGTGCTCGGAAACAGAGCCGAGCACGAAAGCGAACCGTTGAACGGATCGAGAGGCTGCAGATTTCTGCTCGGGCAGCTATCAAATAAGGGATAACAAGTCTTGCTACGTTCCAGAAGCGAGACGCTGCGTCGCGTCGTAGTGCAGGCTTCCCTTTGTCAGAGGGTTCGGCGTAATCGGCGAAACTGCTTTCCCGGTATCACGGTGTGTAACGATAGTACCGGCTCAATTTATTCCAAGATTATGCGCGGTGAACGCGCTCAGAACGCACTTACACGAATTTCGGATCGTGCGTTGTGCACCAGGTTACGCAGGGAACAATGGGTGGAACGTGGAAAGGTTACTCAGATTTCCGACGTTGCTATCAATGTACTTACTTTAACAGGCACGTTCATTATAAATCGGATATACTGATGTAAAGACATAGTCAGAAATCGATATCTATAGAAATATTATTGGCATCGATTTTTGTATTTCAGACATCACCAGCATCGAAGGTGGTCACGATGTTCATGATCCTATATTAACCCATTAACGGCCAACGTTGCGTTAACGCAACGTTCCATTCACAAATTTTCTCGGTCAATTCGCATTATCGATTTCTATTTTTCACCATTGTGACTATGAAAGAGAATCCCAAGGGTTCGCTTAATATCTCTTTCCTCGCTGTTTCTTCTATCTAGATTTTACAATTTTATGAAATAAGACTGATATTTGTTGTAAATATTGCGTAATTATTGGAAAGTTCAATTTTCCTTCGAATTCGAACAGCAAAACGATCGAACGGCCTCGAAATTCTACAGATATCTTTTCGCATTTCAACAGAATGCGAAAGGAGATGTTTCCAATTATGCAAAATTTCCAAATGAATAAATCATGCATTCAAGACTATTATTCGAACGTAACCATTGCAATGTGCAGAGGCTGAAATATTCTATAGGGACGGATTAAGAGCGATTGTAAACTTAGCATCTCGATCCCTGTGTTCTATTGCTGTAAAATTTATACGGTCTCAAGTACTGAAATTTTCTTAATCGCTTCTACTTCTTCTAAATATTATGAACATAAATATTCTTTCTACCCCTCTATCTATTAGACTTCCGCTTTAAAACGTTTGTATTTATCCACAGTTGCACGTACACATCGCGATAGCTCGGATCGTGTACCGATTTTATTCAGATCTCTGGATCGTACACAATAACGATCAAGTTAATCTCAACAATTCGCTATCTCTAAAATCAAAGCGTTGTTTACCTAAAACATGATTTTATCTTCGGTACAGCTTCCGTGACAATGGAACATCACAATACGACGACACGGTCTCTTTAACGCAGCGTGATCGTAGTCGTGGAATGAGAAACGTCGTGGCAAGTTGAGAAACGCATTGGAAAGTAAGACGGATCCAGTGTGCGGTTAACGATCGAACGTGTCGAAGGAAAGTCATCGTGGATGGAAAATCGGGTGCGCGCGCGAGCGCGAGTCTTCGATGTCTCGGCTTCTCGTGCAAACTTAGTTTACTATCATGGTTATTTACCCCACCTTCTTCCACTGGAAGTACGCGAGAAACGAGGCGACGCGAAGCTGCAATAAGACCACACGACCGTAACTAGCGAGGCAGACAGAGAGGAACGAGCAGCAAGAGGCGAGAGCGAACGTGCAAGAGTAACAGACAAAAGGGGTAACAGAAGGGAGAGGGAGAAAATGGCGTATGCACGGTTATAAGGGGAAAGATGGGAGGGTTGTAGGACGAAAAGTGAACAGGATAGGGGGGAAAGCTTTGTTCCCGTGACGTCATGATGGAACGCGTCCCGTAACTTCTGCTCAGGAAATTGGAGAAGTATTGTGATGCAAGAGGTAGCCTGTCGGACGAGAAAACCGAGGAACCTTCAAACTCCTTCTTAGCCTGCTTATGTCCTCATAGAAAATTGTACGTACGAGTACGACGCCGCACCGTATGGAACAGTTCGTCGGTGGTTGCATTCAAACAGATGCAACTCGAGTGGCGACCTATGAAATATTAAAAATAAGAAATGCGCCAAATTCTCTATTGAAAAGAAAAACATTCAGGAACGATAGTTTCTTGTATCTTTTTTCGGGAAAACTAGACGGATTTTTGTACTTGCCGATATTCACAATTATACAAATCATCGAGCTATGTCGAAGCTAAACTGATTAACTCTGTGTTCTGAATACTTCTTAATCTTAGAATTAAAATGCATGGTTTTTTTTTTAAGCTAAACGATTAGTTTTGATAGAGTTAATCAGTTCGACTTCTGAATAACTTGTTTAACGATATGGGCAATGTATTTCATAAATACCTGTGCGGGTTTCGTACACATATTGACACTAGTATTTTATGCCCATCATAAATGGCGCAATTTTTTTTTTTATTTTATTCGTACAATTTTAAAACGTAGTTTTTAGTCGGATAAAACACATAAGTGTATGATTTCAAAGCGTGAAAAGGGGAATTATATAACGCAAATTGTTCGATGATCATTTTTACGTCGCGTGCGTTTAAAATCAAAATTCCGAAATAGGAAATATCGGCGCGTCGGTAAGAGATCGATCAGGATTAATTATTTGGTGGGCGGGATACAATTTCGAGTATCGTGATTCAAATGATGGACTACCCACACAGCAGTTAAATCGTTACTCGATACTCTTTGATTCCATTTTCAGCGAACCGCAAAGTTTTGATGATTCCATGACCACCAGAAAAACACCGAAATTATTCTGTCGCGAGTTGTACGAGCGATAACGTTAAGCGATAATTTTCTCGATACGCGTCCAAAAATTATGAACGTGTTGTAGGACTAACGAGATCTATTAATTGACATCTTTATTGAATTATAGGCGATCACGATTGTTTAGGTTAACTTTGGACATTGTACTTCGTTTAAAATTCAATTTATATTTTGAACTACAAGGATTATGATGATATAGACTGATATATGACGTGGCGGTTGAAAAAATATTTAACTTGTATTTTACTTATTTTCTTTACGTATTGTGTTAAGAGGGCGAAAACAACCTGAAAGTTGTGATGGAAAAACTTTTTGTAAATGTTTGTAATCAAATAATTGGTACATTGTAATTTTCTTAGATAGTCGTTATTATTTCATTCGAGAGTCCAGTTACTAAACTATTTGCAACCAAATATACCGATATAATTTTTTTCGTGTGTTCATTGTGAATTACAAGGTACTTACGCTAACGAAAATATCGGTTAAATGATACGGGTAATTACGCATGAAACGAATATCCGAGCTTTGTTCCATGATTATGAAAATTCGATTTCGTTCGCGTGTTTATGCTTGAAAAGCTTCAGTTTTTCCTGACTGAGTGCTAATCGATCTAAGGATCTTCGGAAAATCTTATTAACAAGCTGGTAATAATCTCCGATAATCACACATACAGCTTGAATCGAATAGTTAAATTCACGATTTACCTGATAATTGAATAACGGAATTATAGATATAATTATACCTATTTACATTTTACATATTTTTATTGCAGTATTGATTTGTACACTATCACTTTTATAATTAATTTTTCTCGACATCTAAAGGCTGTCGACTTTTAAGATACATGGCTGTAACAAATTAACGCGACGTGATCTGCGTATAATTTTACAATTAAACGTCGTCGTATTAAATAATTTATAAAGTTAAAATCAAGTCACGTTGTCTATCCACACTTTTGAAATGCACTTAAAATTTCATGCGTGAATTATTTGCATCCTCCGCGTCTACCAAACTTTGCAAATTCCTCTTACGCAGGATATTTGAATTTGTTTTTTTTTTTTTAAAGGGATTCTTCACTTGGTAATTCGAAACCTCTGACTCTCATCTTTAGCCTGATTCCGTGTCTCATTTCCTCCTTCTATCTCTCTTTTCGTCGTCAGACCCCACACTTTTCGGAGTTCATCTAAGTTAAGCTCTAGTGATTTGCATTCCAGAGCTAAGGACGTTCGAAGTTCGATAAGGCAATAAGTGTGAAAAAGTGATTCCACGTTGGTATCGCGACCGGGATGAGAGCTCTCCAATACGGTCGACAACATATAAATTAATCGTGAAATTCCGCTACGCCCTCGATAAAAATAAAGACCAACTTAAATGGAAGTACACTCGGAACCCGATGGCGCAGAAAGCAGAGTGCGCGATTAACTACGTTTCACCCTATTCCTAGCTTTCCATTTTTCTCCTTCCCTCAAGTGAACCGTGTTCAAACATTGTATAGGAATTTTAGAGTGTTTTAACTCTTTAATTTCGCGAGTGCCATCAGGAAGTAATTCAAGAATTCTCTCGAATATTTCAGTTAATTAAATATTTGGGAAAATCTCGAAGATATTAGACTGGTGCATAAGAAATGCCATTTATTCGGAGGTTGAAATTTATAAATGAATCTACTCTATTTCGTCATCTCGTCAACTAATAATCACATTAAAGAAGAGGAAATTTGTTACCAAATTTGATATATTCAGTACCGAGATTTATAATAAAGATACCAAAATTTCATTATTCGCCATCATGAATAATCAAAATATGTACTTAATTTTTTTATATTATAACATCATTATATACTAATAATTTCTTACAATAGTAATTTAAAAAGTAACGTTATCCGGCAATAGCATAATGTGATTTTAACGCGATTTAGGGCGGAAGGGGAATATTTTAAAAAATTCATGGTATTCCATAAAAGAGACACCAAAATGTCACGAACCGTTATTCTACTCGTCGTATCCCGTAGGAAATCAAGCCAAACTCGTCGGAAAAACCAGCAGCTTTTTTTCTCCTATTGTCCTATACTGTGAACAAATATATTTTTGGCAATGCGATTCCCCCCATCGTGAAAATATCATGTTTGCCGTAATGTTGAGTCGCTTTAATCTAAAAAGGAATTTTCTTTGTTTAAATTTTTCGCAAATTAGCAGAAGAATTACATGCAATCAGGATGGCAGCTGTTTCCTTTTGTCAGTTCTGTCAGTTATTGGCAAAACAAATAGAACAATGTCAACCCAGGTTGCGGTCCAATTAAAAAGAAATTAGTTTTTAATGAACGAACCTTATGAATATAAACTAGATGTAATGGATGGTTGAATGTAGTTTGATAGGGGCAGGAAGCCAGATTTTCTTTTGAAGAAGACAGAGTGAAGAAAATAATCAAGGCAATAGAATAATATAGCATCTTATATTATTATATAAGCTATGCAAATGAAACAAAATGACACCCGTTACAGCATTCGATGCAGGTATTTTATTTGTAAGTGTGTATTAAAGCAGTTCGAGCTTATCGGTGTGGAGCTTTATCTTCTATTTTAATTATTTTAATTATTTTTTTCTGTTACATTCCAGAATAGGGTACTGTCAAAATTAATCTTTTTGCTTGGCACGTAAGTCTAACAATAAAATTGCTAATATACGGCGCGACTACGTTAATTAACACTGTTCCAATTAAAACTATTCGAAATGTTCTTGCACGCGGATGAGGCTTATAAATTTTCAATTAAAAAGGGAGGAGGAGGAGAGCAGCGAGACCAAAGTTGGCACTAACTTAACGAACATAAGCCGGCGAAAATTCAATGATTACGGAAATTACCTGCCGGCGGTTGACGCGTTCGGAGCCTCCTTCCGACTCCGATTTTCCTTCTCCCCGTAAGGAAGGACAGAAAGAAAATGAAGTAAGAAACAAATTCAATGACTGGGAGTCCGGCAGTCTTAAACTTTAGTCGATCACTGTGTTGGAGGCGTCTGGGGACGAGACAGTGTCGGAGCCACAGTTGAAAGGAAACGTTCTCACGCGTCAATACCACCGGCGGAAAAGAAGGATTCGGAGTTCGCGCGAAGTCGTTTCATCTTGACAAACTCGTAAAAGCGAAGAGCGAGCGTCGTAAACTTACCCCAGTGAAGATCGGTGTCATTGTATATTCACGAATTCACGGATGCACATCGTGCACACGAAAACGGAAAACACATATGGCAATAGGTGGTTATCTTTTATTCGAGACACAGTTACGCGTCTTTATTCGCACGGGAGTGTGAATTAATCGAACTCCAGCGAGCGCGCAATCGCTTTCCTCTATGTTCAATGGAAATTGTGTTTGAACGTTGCGACACCGCTAACGGATGTAATCGTGCCTCGTCATATTTCATCGTATTTCCATCGCCAGACTTTGCCGCGTAAGAAGCTTTCGAGTTCGAGAGAACCGAATTCGCTCACTACCACTGCGTTTCAGTTTCGTGCAATTTCAGAGTTCGTTGCTGCTTGATATTCGTATATCGTTGATGGTTGAATCAGACAAGGAAATGCATATCCAAGTTGAGGTCATGAAGCTCTTAGTAATCCTGGGGAAAAATTCTCTTGTCTTAAGGAAAATAATCCTCAGTCATTTCTTATTGGGTACAAAATATCAATGTTTTAGTTCAGTTGCCTCCGTTATTGAAGGTAAAAATAGTATTTCAATAGTGTTTGTAGAAAGCTTTAAATTCAACTAAAATACGATTCCCGAAAATAATAACGTTGCACATATTTCTCGACTTATACAACTGTAATCGAGCATCGCTGATGACGTTATTCTTCCCTGCTGGATTGTTTTTCCGTAGACTTGTTTTCGCCGATAGTTGTAAAAATATAATCGATCAACGTTTTTTCCCATTCAAATATTTTACGTTTTACGTTAGAGCGCGATAAATCTTTTATCCGCTTCGTTGTAAAAGACGCAAAAAATTCTCGCGGATTTATCTGTTTCTGTGTGTAATTCCAATGAAAACACGCAGATCAATTGGTACGTGCAATGCTCGCGCTGCCAGCAATCATTTTGAAGTAACGTAGAAAGTCGAATAGCAAGTCACGTAAAAAAAGTAATTGCTTTTGATTATCGTTAAAATAGTTGATATAAATCTCAGTATAAATTTGTTATTTTTGTACTGGTTCCACAAGTTTCATTCAATAAATGCTTTTTCTATATTATTTGACATTTTAAAAGGGTTTCAGTTTGAAGAACGCTTTAAATTTAACACTATCAGTGATATAATACCAGTTAAGGAAACTTGAACGGTATAGTTCATTCATTGATTGTTTAATGGATTGCACTGTGTCGCTTTCGTACACCTTGATTTAATTAAAACCTTTGAGAAGGATGAGGAAAAATCGAAGGAGAGACAGATAGATAGTGCGTGCGCGGGCGCGTGTGTGTGTGTATTTCAAGAACTATAAAAGCATCTCGGCGAATATCAGTCTCTGTAGATTTACTCGAAGATGACTTTTTGCATTCTTTAAGGGACATTTGTTAGAGTCTCCAGTTTTATGTGACGGTTAATTCATAGCAGTGTACTTAACGTTCTCTAGAGAGTAATGTGTATCAGTCGAAAATATTGCACGTCCCCGGAGATAACATCTATCTAATAATCATTTTACGGAAACGTTTGAAACTCTCTTAGTATCGAACATGCATATCAACGATTTATCTATCAAATTCTTTTCGTTAGTTAGAAACTTAATAAATTTGCAAATATGTGTAAGACTTGACAAATATGTAAATGCAAAAGTTAAGGGAAGACTAAATACTCGAGTTAAGCGAAATATTTGACTTCGTTGATTAAAAAACATTTCTTAATACGTGTCTGAGTATATGCCAAACTTGAAATACGTTTTAAATCTTTGATTCGAATATTGAGATATATTATAATTGCGAAAATAATTTTGTAGCACTTATTCTTAATTTTAAATTTGTTGTTAAAATTGATTGTTTAAAAAGTCGTTTAAATATATTCGACATTTTTTGATTAAGAAATTTATAGCTCTATCGTCACGCTTAATATTTTATTTAATGACATGCACTAAAAGTAAAGCTCGGTGTTGCCCGCTTCAGCTGTTTACTTGTTCGATTTAATTTCGCTTACGAAAGCACTGTCTCGAAGAGAATCAACGATCCTTAGTTGCTCAAGGGAACGAGAAGAGCTGGACTCTGGGATCGATACTACGATACGAATTATAATTCAAAAAGTAATTGCCCAAAAATACTTATTCGCACTGTTACTCCACTTTTATGAAATAGCAAATCCAAAAATATCTTTGAAAAGAATAATATTAATTAATAATAACTGACCAATAATTAGGATCATAAGCGTTTCTAAAATGTCAAGTGTCTCTTATACTTTATTAAAAATGAAACAAAGCAACAAAAAGAAAAACAATACACAGTAACAAACAAAGAAGATAGTAGTAGAACGTAGCCGAATAAAAATAAATTAAACATGAGTGTAGATTAAGTAATTATGGAATTTCGACCGAGTAAAAATTCTAATTTAAGTTTCCTCGAAAAATCAGGCCATTTGTTGAAGGTAGGAAAATCAAAATTAGGAAGTTGCGCTGCGTTCACGGAATATTATTTTTATTAGGGAACAATAGGGGAGTGAGGCCGTGTTGAATAAAGCGTTCCGGAAATTGTGGTGTTCATGCAACGTTTCAAATTTATTTTCGTGTAAATTTCGCCTACTCTTGTAGCGAAATACCTGCGCAGCCGCAAACGATCATCATCGGAAAAGTGATAGTGTCGCGGTTTTGGTCTGACACGATATACGCGTATATACTCGACTACATAGCGTGGGCCTTCGTGCAGGATCAATGGTCCATAATGAATATTTTAACCGTTTTGATGAAACGATCAAGAAACTGGGAAATTTTATTTAAACTATCTATTTCGAAATCGACTGCATCGGAATGAACGCGAGGTTTTTGCATTTATGATCAAACGATCATTTTGGGGCTGAACGAAAGTTCATTTAAATATTAATGTAACAGAATATTAGACGCGATTATAGCAATTCCAAAGATTATATAGAGTTTGTTTAGTACGTGCAAGTTTTTTAAAATGCCTTTGATTTATTTACTTGTATATTGTTATGTTTTAAAATTACATATAAATTCATAAGGTACGTAATACGTGAATTATTTATTGTACTGTAACATTTACATGACGCATGGAGTAGTTATTTATTTACAAATAAATTAAATTTGAATATATCGAATAGCGACTAATCAATTGGTAAATACGTTATCCTTTTGTTGTAAATTGTAAATTGTAAATTTTGTTGTTAATTGAAATATCTTACTAATTCAGTAGTATTATATACACATTTTACATTGCAGATAAATTTTGACGTCGGTATAATTTCTAACTGGTATAAATTCGAAAGTGATACACTACTGAAAATTCAAATTTGTTCTTTTACGTTGTTCTAACAAATTAAACGTGTTTTCGTAATTGCTCTTCGAAAAGCATTTTTATTTGTCAAGGTTCGATTCAGGAAAAGATAGAAACTAATATATCAACTGATCTACGGTCTTTCAACGCGTCCTCGATCGTCTCATTAATCAACCATAGGAAGCCACGTACTTTGCAAGCATCGCATGATACCTGAAAAATAATTATCTCGGACAAATGATCTCTCACGCTAAGCCCATCTCTGAGTGCGCTTTAATCTGCATCTAATCTAAACACGTAAGCCCTTGTTACACGTGCAACGCGTGTTGCTACGGTTTCCTTTTCATGGATCCCTGTTCCTCAAATTACGAAATAAAATGCAAAGAAAAATACATTTATAGAAGATGATGTTAGTTGAACGAAAGAGATGTATTTTATTTTCTCGAGTCCAAATGATCGATAATCACAAAGTATATGTATATCTTGACACATTATTTGCATTTTATTTAGCAGATCGTAAACAACACGGGTTTTCACTCCAACTGTCAGAAAGCAGAAAGTAAAACCGTCGCTGAGGAAGAACTGCAGTTTGAAAGATAACATTTATGCAAATGCGGCACGATTCCTACAAGTAGTTTCGCAAAATGCGGAATGAAAAGTTGCTTCAAACATGGACGACTCTTAAGTGCAAACCGAATCAAGATATTTTACAGTAATTCTTTTTTCGAACACGTACCGGTAGATCGAGTTATGAATTCTTCTAGCGATTAATGAATAATTCAAAGCAACTGAAGTTCCAGCTCTATTCGCTCTCTATTCGAGTGAAAAACGTAGGAAATTTGTTCGACACGTTGTTCTTTTCTCGGAGTTTTGTATTTCATGTCGAATATCAGTTACTACTGTCTTAAAAATAAGAAAAGAAGAAGAAGATGGTGATTGTACCTAGTATAATTCAATTAAAAGAAACCTCAAATGTATCCTTTCTGAGGTATATCTAGACACAGTTATCATCATTTTTCGCTGCACTAAAGGAAGGAAGGTAAAGATAACTGTTTGTTAAAATATTAAGTTGTTCGGGAAGTTCATAACGTTTTTAAAGTTGGGAAATGTGAAATAACAAAGTATTAAATTGAGACGAATTTCCTCAGTTGAACATTAAATGTGGCAATTAATGAGAAAAGTTTGAGATCGGTTAATAGCAAAGACGTTTTTCAACGAAAAACTTTTTTATAATGACAAGATACAGAACATTTTAGGACAGTGCAAAAACCACTTGAAGCGATCGATTGCTAAAAAGGACGAGAAGTTCTTCAGGAGAGCGATCATGCAGCTAACCAATAACTCGCAAAAAGTCATCGTAAATATTCTATAAAATCCTTTAAGTATTTTACCTTTCGTTACGAACTTTCTCGACAAGCCAATAATATCTTGAATCACTGACCTCTTATAGTTACTGTGAACCATGTAAAAAAGAAAAAAATAAAGGGAAAGGTACGCGATCCACGTTCTTTTAATAAGCACATGCACCGGAATGCAAGAGTTTCCGCAAGGAAGAGTTGTCTTTTGAAATTGTCTTACTGTTAACTCAAGACATTCGCAGCTGGTGGTCGCGCAGCAGTCGCCACGACAAGGATATGTACGCACATACATGCATTGTAAATAGATATAGTAGTACATAAGTAGAAGCAAATGTAAATTAAAGTTAACCCCATTCGCCGACTCTTTTTGTTCAGCTGTCTGCGTGAAAGTTGCTTGTGGTGCCGGTACTGCATCCGCCGCCGCTATTTCTGCTGTGGTATAGATCGGCTTTACCTTGCCAATAACGAACTGAAGTATTTCGTGTTCCGTGTTTCGCATTTTACGTCGCCTCGTCGTCCCATCACTGCGGAGACGTACGTAGGAATCAGTGGTTTCACAAATATTGCCATCAAAATTTTCACCAGCATGGAGTGCGCCCAATATGATTTTCCTTTGAGTCACGTGGAAATTGAATTTCATTTTTTACTCGAAAGTCGCATATTCGATAGATAGTTAGAAGTCTTCTCGGCCAAATTTAGTTGATAATGAAATTTTGATATCGTGAAATTGTGACATTGAAATATTATTGCCATTGTTATTAGGCAATTTTTATATTACTTTGATCTTTTATAGCTTTTTATAATAATTTTATAGCGATAATAGGTATTTTTATCGAACATTTTTAAGTAAGATTGTACGATGAAGAATCTTGATGTAAATGTTATAAGCTTCTCTGTCGAAGATTCTCTCGTAATGTGAACGATGTCAAAAATTCAAAGTTAGGGGAAACGTTAACTGTAAGGCTGCACTAGTGATTTCGTTCTTCTATTATAAAGAGATTCGGCGCTCAAAGTAACCATCGAACACACGTATAACGATGGCTGGACAGAGTTGCTCTCGTTCTTTTCCCTCGAAGGTTCGCAGTTCAAACGAACTGAATCTCACTTTGTAACATGAGACCATTTCTTCTTTCGCGAAATAACAATGTTTCACTCATGATAGAAATTGTACATTTAATTGTACATTTAATTGTACATGATAGAAATTGTACATTTGTAATTGTAAATTTAAATTTAATTGTAATTTAAATCTCCATTTTAATTTCATCTATACTACAAACAATATGCAACAAGCAGTACAAATGTAAACTTATTAATTTATTTCTGTAATCTTCAGTAATAAGTAACTGTCGCATCGTATTAACTTTTTGGCTCCATTGCAAGAACAATATTGCACGCAATAATCACGCGATGTTATGTTCATGTAACTTATGGTATCGTCTTCTCCGCATGTCTAACATGCAGTAGAAACTTAGCACGTTTCACGAGGTATTATATTCGTCGACACGCGACACATTTCACCGTGTAATTTATTTGTAGTTAGACCGTACGTTACAATTTAAATAATTTCGCCGTGCCAGTATAACGCACAAGCGCCGTCAGTTATTTGCAACATACATTACGCTTTACAATTTACATTTAACTTCACCTTTCTTGTCGCATGCGCTTCACAAATTTCCATAGTATACGTTTATCCCGACTTATTTAAATCGCCTCGAGGATAGATCTGAGATGTATTAAACGTGTAGGTTGTTTGATAAGAAACGAGTGGATGAATTTGTACTAGTCAGTCGTAGTAAAATTCGTATAAGTACAAGAGATAGTGTAAGCCAGTTATAATCGTCGCTTGCTCAATACTATTTACTTTGTCGATCGCAGAAAGGATAATAATCAATCAATCCCCTAAGGAGCACGTTCATACATTTATATCGACAGGCGTTACCACAAAAAGTTAACCTTCTTGTGTAACTCTAGCTGCAGATTACAGGAAACAGCAATAACAATCTTTTCCGATTTCGTTTGCCTTTAGACCTTGTGAGACCAAAACAATCATTAGTATTCAAAGGTACAATAATATGGGTCTGTCCCAGATCTGAATATTCCGTTAACTTTTTCTACGCTCATATGCTGCTACAGATCGTTATCCTGTTTTTTCTTCGGTTTCGATTCGTAATGACTATAATTATCAAGATACCATATATTGGGCTGGCAACTAAGTGATTGCGGATTTTGTCAATACCACCTAATGGCAGAATCCGCAATCACTTAGTTGCCAACCCAATATGTATGTTGTAAGATCATGCGACTTACAAGGAGATTTTGATACAGATCTCTGAGAAAGTATTTTGAGAAATTAATTCGTACCTACTTCACTATTAAAATTTTCATTTCATTTGTCGACTAGATACATGTTACGACTAATGGCTCATTTTCAATGATAATTTACATACTTACAATTGGTTATTACCTTTGTCAAAATATACAAGTATTAACGCGTTCCTTAATGAACGAGGAAAATTAGATACATTGGTTATCAAAAGTTGCCATTTCTATTTCGATTATACTATAAATATCAATACTTTAAAAACAAAATTCTTCTTCATTATTTTCAAGAGCAATTGTTATTATATATTGTTTTGGAATCTTTGATTTTGAAACTGTCACAGCCACTTTTCCTTCCGAATCTTTTCTCAAAAGCACTAGAGACAAACGAATTAAGCGAGCACGAAATCGATAAATATCCGCACAATAGTCAGGCACGGTGAGCTAATAACGAGACTTGTTGACCCGCTTGCAAATCAAATAAGCAACGATGAATCGTGGGGCCAGATAATTTCGTCGATCACTTTGAAAATCAATGTCGCGCGAATTGGTAAAATTGTCGCGGCACACGCCCGTTACATTGTTCATGCTTTAAAGCAAACTACCGTCAATGGTAATTAACAATTTATTGAACCAATATGAACGATCAAGTCGCCGACACGACTATACAAAATAATTTTCGACGATATACATAACGCGGAAACGAGTCTACGCTACCTCTTTGTCGATCGTTTAGATCGCGGATTAGAATTACAAATACTTTATCGAGGATGAAATCGTACGCGAAACCGTATCAGTACCGTTACACGTGTTGGTCGAACGGAAAGGCCACGAATCTGTTCAATGGTGTGCACAAAGCGGAACGTAACGCCGTGAACGCATGTCCCGTGGAATATGGAAAATTAACAATCTCGCGTTAGTCCAGTGGCAAGGGGAATCGTAACACGCTCGCCGAATACCGTCAGACAACAATTTCAATAATAGCCATACGTTACAGATTTTCGTTTTGCCGAATAAACGCGCGTTACGGATAGACACGTGCTTTTCAGTGTCCAGTAATCGACCGTGATCGATGTAAACGAAGAACGTTTATTCGATGAGTGTATTTTGATAGAATATGTTCTTTTATATGCTTGTTATCGTTTGCCGTTTTTTTCGATACTGCTCAACATACAGAGATCGATAACAATTTTGTCGGCAACAAGGTCGAGCGAAATTTATATTTATATAGATTTAGATAATATCAATATTTATTAATATAGAAATATAAATATCTCGAGCGAAAAGACGCCATGATACGTATTAGATACGCCAAATGTTCTTGTTTTGAATCTATGCTACTACCTTTTATCATTATCTTTTAGTAGTGCTAATGAAACTTTAAAATGTTTTATATAACAACGCAATATAGACATACAAATTTACACAAAACAAAATTTTTCTGAACAATTACACGTCGTTTGGTTAGGAAACAAAGCGATCGATCCACGTCCCATGAAACATCAGCCGGAGTTCGTCTTTGACCGAGCTGTTAGTCAAGTTTCGCGGAACAGGATCGAACGTCATCGAGGAGAAACAGCAGCTTGAGGCCAGATAACGACGATGGAAGTGGTTAGGGTAGTCAATTTTGCGATGCAAGGCTGCACGAGTCGAAAGTTCGCTCGGTGGAAACGGCCGATAAAGCGCGACGATGGCGAGGTGTAGTTCTGTCCCGTTCGTCGAAAATAGACGCGTTCGAATATCGAACCAACCAATTCAATCTGTCAACCGGGATAGCCACGGAAATATTCACATTATAGAAAAAAGAATAACGATTAACGAATGTGTTTAACCATGGTTTTCCATTGTTTCAGGCATGCTATGCGTCAGAAGACTGGAAACAGAGGTTCTCGCGGAAGATGACAGCGTTAAGTAGATAAAGGAACAGCTGCTGGTTCCACCGACCGACGACGACGACGATTCATCGCGTTTTCCATGCAGTGCACAATGCTCTGCCATCGCGCTCTTGTCGTTCTCTTTGCTGTCAACGTGCCAATCGGTGAGTGAAAAAGTTAACGGTGTCGTTTGCCTTTGGTTGTCTTTCGTCCGATTCAGGTCGACAATTTTACCTGACGCTGATGGTTTGGACGAGAAATGAACGATTCTTAAAATAGAAATTTCGTTTGCTTAGATTTTATCTGAAAATAAAAATTATATTCGCAATCAGTGAAATAGTTTTCCAATTGATGCGATGATTAAATTCAAACTGTTTTAAAAATATATTGTGGTTTAGGGAAAATACGTACAAAATGCCATAGACACTATCGGATGAATCGAATTTCTTTTAAATAAATGTTCATTGCAGTCTCTAAAAGGACCTATAAATTAAAATCTCAATTTCACTACGAAAATCGGAAATCGTTCAAACCTCTGCTTGCTCAATTTATTTCAACAGCTATATACATTTCAATTCACTTCCTACAATGAAACAGAAAAGAAGAAAAGGAAAAAGAAAACGAAGCAGAAACAGAATACACTTCTTGCGGCGAAGCGAATCGAGCATGTTTCCCGATTCTGGCGTCGAAGTCAATCATCAAACAGTTCTCGGTAAACTCGAAATTGGAGCGCAATCGGCCGAGAGTTTCCCGGTGCAAAAGCAGTTAGCCCGCTAATTTCGCAGATCACCGGGACCCGAATTAGATATCAATTCGCATCGCAGCAGTTCGCGGATTGCGATCGACACAGTTAGGTATATAGCGAATGTAGAAATCCCGGTGGTTGCGCGACGCGCGACGTCCGATGCAGATATACAACGGAGGTAGAGGAACGAGGTAGGAAATCCGGTGCCAAACACGAGCCAAGGGGGAACGGTTAGCTGAACGAATTTCGGATATGCGCCGGGACCTGGAAACCGACATCGTAGCGACGTCGTTCCCGGTCGCCGGTCAACTTCTGCCGCTGATGTTTATTCCCTGAAACCGAGGGAGAAACGACGGCCGATAGCAATGCCGACTGGGCTTGTCGTTCGCGAATTAATTTACCGTTTCCGGATCTCGAATCTTACGCTCTTCACCCAGATGTACAGGTTCTGCGGCTGGATCCTTCGATTCTCACAGACGTATCCTTCGATTCTGTCCCTTCCACGGAAATTCTAGCACGAATTCAACCCGATCCTATGGAATTCGAATCGAGCTCTTTCGGTCGACCTGTTTAATTTGCGGAAGAAACGAAGAAAATAAATTACTCCTTCTCTCTCTCTCTTTCATTTCCCCAGTGTCTCTGGATAGTTTATCTCCGTTCTGTATGCGATCTTTTACTACATCTGAAGACTATCTATGTACTATATGAGGCGTCCCATAACGGAATAACATTACCTGAAAAAATAGGTATGGTAACTGACTACGAACGATGTATCGTTTTGCGTCACACGAGCGAGTGTCGTCGTGCAAGGTAAAAGAGGAAATAATTAAATAAGTTTAGGATAACTGGTTCTCTCATCCGTTCACATCTCGACAACGGGATTTCTTGATTGAAAAATAATTAAATAAGTTTGTTGCATGGTGTCGGATACATTGGCGTGTAGCCAAGCTTTACGGAGAACAGAATTTAGCAGCGATTTGTCTGCTGGAACGGTGTCGCGGATATTCTATGGAACAAAGCGTGGATTAACGGTACGAGTGAATGAACTTAAGAAGCTCTAACGAGTGGTTCGCGATCAGATTATCATCACTCTGTTGCGTAATTTTGAAATTCTTTCTGCCTCTCCTTTCGTACAATATTTTTAATACTTTGTAGCCGTAATAATTTATTCGCGTCTTTGTTACAGCGTAATTCCTCTTTTGAATAGTAATACAGTAAATATTCGTCCATTGATGAACTGTTGTTTTCGTATTTCTAAGTAGCTGATAATACGACATTCACAGAAAAAAGTACAACGAATACCGCATTAAAAGCAATATTTAATAGCAAAATAAGCGTATAAACTTAAAAATGATTGATAAAGATACAAAAATCAGGTAACTGCTGTTCGCTGTTACTTTATTCGTTCCTTTCATTCTCTCGTCCTCTATCCTACGAATGTGATTAGGTTTGTACATCGGAATCAGATGTAGGGATGGATGGCTGAGAGAGTTTCCTCGTTCAGACGTCAATCACCCATTATCCAGTTTAAATTATGCTTGACTAACGAGAATGCATTGCCATTCTCCTCAAATACGTTCCTCGTTGCAGACTACGAATTCTCATTCACATTTCCATTCTCAACGTTGCTACAGCTTGAAACATTTGTATTTTTATCTTCTATCTTGTTAAGTGTGCATCTGTTTCTGCATTTTTTTAAATGCTAGCTGGGAAACCTGGCCAAGCTTTCGATGATAAGAAATTATTCTTGTTTAAACCATTATGTGGATAATATGATTCGTCTTGGATATGTAAATATGAACAGGTATCTATCGCAATTGAACAGCGATATATCGTTCCTCGTGTACTATAATCGTTTGTCTTTTTCTCATTAAGCTTTCCAATACTTGATCGCAATGCCGAATTATTGTTACATAACCATATTTGTCGTGCAAGAAAAGCGATCTTGGTTTGTCCGAATATTAACGTTAGACTTGCTGAACAGCTCCACCGTGACCTGGTATGGCGTAAATACCAGTATCTATGTTTACGGCTGCGAGTTGCATTTAGACCAACTACTTGCATAGTAGTAATTTGTGGATTTAGTCGACCATAAATTCAACAGTCCTAACACTGATTGCAATATGATGTTGACGTAAGATGCTCTATGCTTGATATCGTACATATAGACGTAACAGAATTTTCAATTAATCTGACGGTGGATTACAATCGTTAATATAAACTTTATTTGATTTCCTTTTGATCGTGGAAGAGCAATCTTCGTAAACGAATCGTACAGAAATAACTAATTTTCATTCGTTTTCAATATGTTTGTACTGAAAATTTTCAATTCATCATAGATATATTTACAGCGTGAGGAAAAAATATTTATTAAATGCAACTAAACTAAACTGTTACAACGCGATTTATGTGATTTCATTTATTGTCCCTCACGCCCTCTTTCTCTCTAATTGTTTATCAGTTTTTCAGTCCATTCCTCCATAATTACGTATCAAGCCACATCGATTCAGATGCATGTATTCAACGAAAAATTTTATTTATTTTATCTAGTCCTCTCCTCTCACGTTGGGACGAACTTTCGATTTTACATTATATTAGATCCTTCAAAATTTTGGCTTCTTAAAATGTACACTTTACTTCACATACAACAATTCAGAAAATATGAAATTCATGGTGAATTTAATTTAACACTTCTGCATTATTATCTACTTTATACGTTTATCTAGGCGTATACTATCGTCATGCTTTTATTAAATTGATCTTGGCAGTCCCTGTCACCGTGTATCGATATTGTAACAGAAGAGATTAGAAGTGCCTGCGAAAAATGTTCACCAGCCAAATCTTCCAATATAATATCGAAAAAATGTGGCAGCTTCTCCTTCTTATTACCACTACCTGTAACACCTGTTTGCTTCATGGCGATACTGCCGTCAGCCAATATTTATCAGTCAGCGCCGTTGACAACGATAAACTGTATCCTTCTATGTGGCACGACAGGATGTCGCTCCCGCCTAGACATCCGGAACTACAGGATCCATCCAAGAAGAGATTTGGGTCTCGAATCGGTGTCGTTGAGAGGAACGTAGAACGACTCGAACATGGAAGCATGAACCGAGAGCATGGAACATAGAGAAAGGAGAGAGCAGGAAGAACCGAGAGAGAGAGAGAGAGAGAGACAGAGACAGAGACAAACAGACAGACAAACAGACAGACAGTGTGAGGGAGAGAGGAGTAGAAATTGAGAGTCCTATCTCTTGGCCGGTAGATAAGATTGTTTGTCCATACTCCGTATCACGGTCGGATTCGTCGATTGTTCCATGGGAACACTAGCTGTCTCTCGTTCCCCCTTTCTCTCGCCCTCTTATCTGAAAACAACGACCTTTCCGGGCAAATTGGTTGGCTCAGCTCGAAGTCTAGTAAAACGTGATTAATCGCTCGCTTCCTTTCGCGGAATGTATCTCCACCTTGAAGCAACCTAGCCACGGAAGACTAACACACGCATGTGCCTTTGCTATCATCGTCTCAAGCCACACAAATATATCGTATATAGTGATAATCGGATAACTGCGGTTCAGAACTCAATTGGGTTTCCTTAGACAAGAAGGGTCAAGTCCCGCGCACTGCTTTCTCCTCTCGGGACGATGGAAGAAAGCTGAAAAGAAAGGAGGAGCTGCGAGAGCTTGCTGGAAAAGAAAAGAACAGGAAAAGAAGAAATAAAGAAAGAAAAAGAGCGAAAGTATACGTTCGTTAAGGGTGGCTCGAATACAAGACCTTCAAGCAAGTTTAAAACGCATCCGCGAGTTTTACTTCTTCCCGACCGAGAGCCATTTCGTGGCTACATATACCCCTATCTAAACGAATTAAAGTTACGAGTTGCCGTTTTTTCCTCCCTACGACCATATGTTACCGCTCTTGTGGCTGGCTAATCGGAAGAATTGCAGCGCCGCGCATTTCGTCCAACTTTCTGAAACGATTCGTGGAAGATACGTCAATACTTTTCTATTTTTGCTCTTTTCTTAAATAAGAATTGAAAATCGATGGAATCGAAGATCGTAGGAGAATCTACGAATTTATAATGTGAGGCGGGATAATCTTCTCTGAACCTTTGTTTCTATGCATGTTTTGAATAAAAACGTATTAAGTATCTAATATCTGTAATCCCTCGTTAATTAAATTATTATTCTGTAAGTTTGGGGTTAGGTTTATGTACATGATCTTCTACGTTCACACACGAGATGTTTAAACTTTGCGAAGCATCCACTCGTAAATACCTTCAGTGGAGAAAAACACAGATTATCGAATATAGAACGTTTTTATTATTTCCAGTTTCATTTGTTCTTTAAAATCTAACATTCGACCTAACATTGTTTTATCAGCTGCAGAGACCTTCTAATTGTTGTTTCGTTTGATGTTTTCAACTGCGCCATGGTATTTTCATATTTCGTCATGCAAATTAAAGAGTTTGTTATGGCGGGATTTCTTTAACCAACAAACGGGATTGAAGAGAGAAACGTTATGAGAACGAAATAGCGAAATTACATATCAAGATAAGATGCCTCGTAACAGAACAAAGAAACGTGGTGTTAAAGTAGAATTACTTGGAAATATGACATTACGTTGGAAAAAAAGAGAAATTCAACAAAGAGAATTGCAACCCCTTGTTGTTACTTTACCGTACCGACAATATTATTGAATTTCCCTAGAAATCCTGTTGAGTTATACAAAGCGAGATACAGAGAGTTGTAACGAAATCGCAATCGAGAGAAAAATTTGTTTTCTTTATTATCGTTGTTCCTCCCATTTCGTAGAATTTTTTCCGATATTTTTCTATATTTTTATACTTTTATACTTCTTTCCTGATACGCTTATATTTTTAGATTACTTTTTGTCTGTACTTTTTCTTTCGATGATCAATTTGAAAATCTCTTTTCTTCTTTAAACATACAACTGTATCGCAGGAGACAATATATTTAATTTATTATTATTTGACTATACAGACAATAATTGACTAATTAGAAGGTAACGCTTCCAGCAAAATGAGATATCGCAAATGAAAGCAAAAACGGGAAGAGAGCAGCGTTTTGCGCGATTTTTCAAACGACACGCTCATTATTGTGCCAGCGAAGCTGGCGCTTCTTAGCCGCAGATTTTTGCGCATAATTTAAATAATAAACGCGCGCGTCATTATGTTGAAATATTGTTACACGTAGGTCACGCCGTAAAAATAAATACGAATTGTCGCAGCCCTTTCGCCGTTACGACATCAACTCGTCGTCAACATCGGGGAAATCTTATTATATTGCGGGTGAATACGAAATCGGTGAAAATGCCCAGTTTGACAAAGATTTTTGTTCTATTTAACGATACTGATTACTTCGATAACAGACAAAGTAACGGAGACAAAGACAAAATGTCTATCATATACTCGAAATAATTGTTCGTTGAAATGACGTTTTAGAGAATTATTATACTATTTTGGTTTTCTAAATTGTATAGGATAAAGGTTGAATGATTTAGAGGAAGGAATGTAATTTTTTAATTTGTATACTATTCGTCCTTTTGTAGTAGGTAGGCATGTAGAAAATGTATAAAATTCAAATGTGTCTTTTTAAATTAAATCATTTATTTTTTAATATATTCAACGAGAAACCCGCTTAATGTATTTAACGCCAAACAAACCATCTTACCACAACGCAAATAATATACAAGTTTATTGATTCGTTTACCATTTTCATTAAATACGTTGTTTAAAGCATTTACTGTAGTAGGAAGTTATCGATCGATATAATTGTCTATGTCATAACGTAAATGATATCGACCTTTTGATTTCAGGAAAGAAACGAGCTGTTATTCACACATATTTTACAAGAAAATTGGTACAGATCCGTGTTGTTTCAAAGATGTTATCAACGAGAGTTTAATTGATTCGCGTTTAAGCCCGATTTTCATCGCTTTGATTGGGATGGGACGCTATTTAGCACACCTTGTGAATGGTTAAATTTAGATAATGCGACGTGATAAACTTGTTTCACGGTTATAAATCAACGTTCGACATTATCAAGTACGCCTGACACGCCTAAGGCATTATTTATGTTAATACCACGAAAGCTTCTATTTACATCTACTTTAATTAAAGAAGTGAAAGGATTGTGTTTACCCGTATACACAAAATCATTTTATCTCGAAATCTAGAAAAATTTTATTAAAAATCGGCGCAAAATAGAAGAATAATCTAATTTTGCCTTCGCGCATATTTTATCATGATATTATATCGGAATCTAGTAATTTTAAAGTTTTTTAAATACAATTTCGACACACGCAGTGGTCTCGGATTTTCTTCAAACTTTAACAATATAATCATAATAGTCGAATCTCATGACAATGTTAATGAAATTTCAAAATGGTTTCTATAATACAAATAATAAATTCGTACAAAGCATTCGAGCATTTATAGGAACTTTATTATAAAAACTATTTTGATATTTCATTAACATTGTTCTGAGATTGGATTATCATGATTATATCGTTAAAGTTTGAAAGAAAGTCCAAGATGGTTATTCATGCTGGATACTAATTTCTTTTTAAATATACGTTTGCAATAAATATCCACTAATCTACATGTCCATTCTCAGATTGATTTGAAATTTTACCAATATAGTCATTGGCAGTCCGGCCTCAGTATAGTGTAAATAAAATTCTAAAAAGTTTTATATAGCATATATGATGTATTCGTAAGAGTATTCCGTGGCATTTTCATGAACTGTATATGGACGAAAGAAATCAAGTAAAATATCGATAAAAAAGATGAAACGAATTGGACGAGTTCTGTTCTATATAATCAACCTGTTATAATAAAATCAACCTGCCAAACTCTTCAAAAAATAGAAAAGTGGCAAAACCATTACTTTCCTCTTGAAACACAATAGATCTCTGAAATATCATAGCTATCTTCGAAATTAAACAATTCGAATCGGTGAGCAGAATACCATCGGCCACAAACGTATCGCCGCCAGATAAAATCCGGAGCTCGTAGAGAAGCAAACGACAGGGAATCATTCGCGGCATCTCTTTCCAGCCGACTTAATAACGATTCGATTGAAACGCGCGCGGAAAATCATTGAACGTCATCCATCATATCTCGCCGATACCTACCCTAACCAATGCAATCCCCGATGTCGCGACCGACGCGGATAAAAGCGATGGTTCACTAGCCTGCGTCGAGTTCCATCAAATTTTCCGCGGTTCAGGGACGTTGTCTCTATACCGACGACCAAACGACTAACGTAGGCACGAAAGATCACCATAAACGTAACATATGTGTATACATCACGCGCCACAGATCTTTCTTCAATTATACAATTACATCGATATGTAGTGATACGTAGTGATGTGTATAGACTGTTTCGAAAATATATCCTACAATTTAAAATGTATCACAGCCTGGGATCACTGTAAGCAATGTATGAAAATTCCAACAAGCAATGCTCGATGAACTTCTCATAAGCAAACGATCGAGATCCGTATCTTCTTACAGTTTCTTACGTCAATTATACACGTTTTATATCTTTCATGATCAACTATGTCCATTTGTAGAGGTTGTTTAGTCATGTTCGACTCACGTCGGGGTTACCAATTTGTAGAGTTTTATGTGTGGAGGGCGGTTGGTCGGTGAGGTTTAATGGACGAGATCGCTCGTTGTTGAAACCGTCGAATATATTTAAAATGATAAATTAGTATACAGATAATGCTCGCAAAGACGCTCATACTAACCGATTCGCTAAGACAGTGTATAAGTCGTGAAATAGAATCGCTAATGACTCGTTAATTAGATAGCTGATAATTAGTTGATAACCGGTTGATATCTTATCGACAACTGACTGTAACTCATGTGCTGCTACACATTTAAAAGTATGTCAAAGAGAAGATGTAGAGGTCGATGTGAATATGATTATTTAAAAATATGTAACTCCAAGATGAATACTCGTTCACTGACCGAAAGGAATATTTATTTATTGCGTATTTGAACGCATGAAATCATCATAACGCGTGAAATGCCCTGTACGTGCGACTATACATACATGTAGGGAATGTTAGTTGTATATATAGTATGGATTTCAAGTCCGTGACAGAATACAAGGAGGGTTCGATTTGATCGCATTGCATTGCGAGCGTAGTGCCTTGTATCGGTCGTGGCGAGATTCGAAAGTAGATTGGGAAGAGTCGGGGCAAGCGTGCGGCAGACAGGCGAGGTAATACATACAATCTCCCTTGTTGTCTGGCATCCAGTTGCTGCAACGTGAGAGAGCAGGAGAAGAAGAAAAGCAGATCGTACGAGAGAATGAGAAAGAAGGAAAGAAGGAAAGAGAGGGAACTAAGGATCTGGAAGAAAGGAGAAAGACGAAAGATAGGGCTGAGCTTTGAAAAGCGCGGCAGCTAGCGGAAGTCTTATAAACAATCCCAAGAGCGATGGGAACGGGAACCGAACTACCCCTAGCCTCGTGCAAAGAGGATCAATGGTGAACGGAATGCGTGTAAACAGTGAAGCAACGTAACACGCGCGTTTCTGTATGCGCTACGCTCTCCCTCTCTCTCTCTCTCTCTCTCTCTCTCTTTCTCGCTGTTTCTCTTTCTGCTTCTGCTTCTTCATTGTTGTGCTCCTCGATTCTCAACCCTCTTCTACGAGAATAGCACAGGGAAACAGAAGAGACACCAATACCGTTAAAACTGCGTTTAGCGTTCGTCTCGAGGAGATATGTTTCACTGTGTCAATAACGCAACACCTAGAAATCGTTCGTCAAGGAAAGTGTTGCCACGCGTTTAACCTTTCGATGTGCACTAAAATAATTTACTTGCGACATATCAAAGCCTGCGTGCTCCTAGTTATGTTACTCATGTATGTACATTGTAAGTATTTTTCGTTAAATTGAAACTGAAATTTGATAAGTTACAGAGCTATTCGCAGATCGATACTTCTGCAGAATGGATATCGGTCAATAACAATTTCAATTAATAGACCGACGCGTATGAAATAATTTGAAAGTTCTTAAAGAACTTCTATGAAGATCAAGCGTACGGTATATGATATGTTATTTGAAAATCGGGGTAAGTTTTGGAGAAAAAGTTAAAAGGTCGAAGCGTGCGAATATCGGATGAGCAGTGGCAGGTCAGTATCTAAAGCTGAGTGACGTGTCATTTTTCAGTGTCCCATGCGCGGTATTACAGGCACGGAGTCACGAAGGAAATTTTCGCTTTTTTGATATTTCGCTTACAAGTTTTGATATTCCCTTCACGTACTTATTTTTACTCGGTGCCTGAAATGTCACGCGTGCGGCCAGCAATTTTATTTTCCAAGTTTTTTTACCCACTTTAGGAAATGCAACGCAGACGTACTTCCAAGACGAAATTCTACTTCTTTCCTTAACGTTACTTAATGAAAAATTGTTTCGTTTCAAAATAGAAGACAGGAGGAATTATTGTTAACAATTGGAAATTTCCAGGAAATAATAGAAAATATTTTTCTGATTGTATAAATTTGAGATTAATATAAAATACTGTTTTCTTTGAGGTGGGGGGGAGGGGGATATTTTTCATAATGTTAAAAATTATCCGTGTTCACACAATAATTCGTTGATTCGTTAATCATAAAATAAAACGTACGAGATATTGTGTTAACACTTTTAATGTTTAGTCGCAGTAACGGCGCTTGTTAAATTTGTTAAGTACGCATTTTTTAATCTCAAACAACTTTTGTATCAAGCTCTTTCTTATAAAACCTTTCTTTATACATTTTATTTCTTGGGGAACAATTGAAATTTCCGTTGTATTATTTAGCTCGCTTTCTATCTTCTTGCACATTTCGTTCGCTTTTTTATTCTCTCCTTTCGCGTCACTGTTACTTCCTAATGTTATCCGCGGTTGCTTTTTAGAATTACACATTTCCTCCCTTCAGATTCTTTAATTTTCTTCTCCGACCGTATTTCTGTCACGTGCTCCATTCTCTCCACTATTTTATTATCTTATACTTCTTTCATTTTTACGTTCCTCTCAACCAGTTTCTAATTTTCCTTATAATCCTTTTCTATATCAGGATACTCTCTTTTCACTAATCTTTTCCTCCCTAACGAGACTCTCTGCATTTTCAGCTTGTTTTCCTTCTTTCTATCGCTGTATATGTTTTAAATTGTTTACTTTTATTAGTCAATTCTGTGAAATCGTCAAATTATTTGATCGAAATATGACTTCGCCACGGATGTCGAAAATTGTCACCAAAATTTCTACATTTTTAGCGCTGTAGGTACAACAAACGTTTCTCAAGCTACACCTCCAGGCGATTCACCTCGCACCTTTAAATCACCTGAATCCATTAAACATGTTCTCATCGGTCTATTAATCTAACCCAGTGCGTGAGTACTCGGTTTATCGAACAGCGCGTTAAAATTTCACAAAATGGTATCAGCAAAATCCGCGTCTTAGCGATCGTCGTCAGTTTGTCTCAAGTTCGCTATCAAAAGGGAAAGTAAAACGAAAACGCGAAAAGTCGCTCGCCCGCTCTCGCTAACGCGCTATGTACAAGCCATCGTAATTCAAAGTTCGTCTTTATCGAAACCTACACACATACTCACACATCGTGGAGGGAAGGTTGTGGACGAAACAGGAGAAAGACAGAGAGGGAAATCCTTTTTGAAATCATATCCGTATCCGACATTGCTATGTATGATGCACGGGGCCGCGTGCACACGTTGCATTATGCATCGCATCATAATGCGAGCCTTGGGGGGTAACGGCAGATTCGTGAATTCCTTTTGGCTGTTTTGCAATATCGTTGGATGCGGTTTCCTTTACCAGGCGGAAACCGTTTCATTCCGTGTTCCCATCCTGGACTGTATACCTACCTGCTACGTATCTGGTTAACACGAGATCTCGTCTCGTGGCATCGCACTTGGAAGGATGTTCACGTGCGATCGGAGAAACCGTTTCCTGGCTCGTTCGTTTTCTGATTATGAAATTATATCGTGCCCCTGAGAATCGGCGCCTCAGGATCACGCGGCGTCGTTGTCGTCGACGTCGCGGATCTTCTAGATGAGCTGACGCGTACCATTCCTGGTTATATCGTCATCCGGTCTCTCCCGTTTCGCTTCCGCCTCGCCGAACTGATCGCCTTGATTGTAATAAAACTCTGTATCGTTGCATTCGGAATAGAAAATTTTCTGCCCCTGGTTTTTCCGAGGACCAATAGTTTTATCGATATTCTGAGTGGATCGCATATAAGTATATGGGCGAAGAAATACTTGAACGATAAGGATAGAATGATTGCTATCGATATTTTACAGTGACGCTACAAAGCTTATAACTTTCGTTGCTTTGTTACGAGATAAGTGTGTTATGACGTCGGTTTGAAATGCATCTCATGCTAGTAATTCCATATCTGCTCTACATTCTGCTCGAGTTCCGTTGATAAGATATTCCTTCCATGATCGCGTATTAACAGGGAAAAATACTATCCTAATTATATAATTCTAATTATCGTTTCGAAACTTATCTTCTAGAATATTTGTTGTTTGATTAAAAACATATATATTTCTCGCGAACCATAAAGAAAGAACTTTTCACAGCTATCTAGTTTGTGACGACAAGCACAAGTTTTTAATAATTCATCGGCGAATAGAGGGGGCCCATAATTGAATCGGAAGACAGGAGATAGTTCGCCGTATCGGTTTTACGAGGAACGAATTGAATAAACTTAGACTTTAAAGAGAGCCCTCTCTCCCTATTTCCAGCCTTGTGGGCGTAGAGACTTACACGCGCGCGTAATTGACGATAAATAACGAAACACACGACTCCCCGTCGGTGGGATAATCTTTCACGACCGCCATTAAAGGCGCATTTACGAGTGGTGTCGTTGTCTTCTCCAGTATTTTCTTTTATCTCGGCTTAAACAAGAACGCAAAGGATCTTCCGTACGGGAGCTTAAACGATTTTCTCACGCCGTATTTACGTGGATGAGCGATCCCGTGTTGATGAAGGGACGACTCTGTTGTGGGAGGTCGGGATACACAGTCGGGACGCAAACTAATAAGAGAATGATGAGAAGAAGTGAGAAATAATGAGAGAGAGAGAGAGAGAGAGAGAGGGCTGGCCGTTTGTTGTCTCGACAAAACTTTCTCTCTATTACTGATAATGCTTCGCTCTTTCTTTTTATCTATATCGCTCTTCTTTTTTATCATCCCTCTTTCCTCTTCTTTCTCGTTTTTGTCCTAGAGAAAGAACAGAGTTTCGTTTGAAGCCAGCATCGAAGCGGTATCTTCGAAAATTAATAAACTCCCCGCGTAATTGGAAATGCAGAAGGGGGAAATTGCGCTGGAAGGCACGTTTACCTTGGCCATCTATGATCGCTTTATCCGGCAAATATAATGAAAAGGTGATGCCTCGCGATGACTCGTTATATTCACGATGCTTTTGACTAATAAATTGATTTCACTTTGGCAGCTGGAACAAGAGGATTCGTCTCTGTTTGTAACAATGAAAATGAAATCGGTTCTCGTTTCCGAAGGAAATATAGTTCGATTTCCATTTCGAATATTTTGTAGTATCTTCTTGATGCGAATGCAAAAATGTATTACTTTTTAGATGAAGATTACGTCCTCTTTTCGCTTTTTATAAAGGACTTGGCAGATATCGTACAAGGTTTGCTTGCTAAATCTGGTAAAAGTTATAGTAAGCCAACTCATCTATCTAGACACTATCAATTAAATAAATCAAATTTACTGACAATATCGTTTAAGCGATTTGCAAATAATCGATGCATCAATAAACTTTAATTTTTTTGAATTTTTCGTGCGTAATTCAACCTAATTTCGATCTTTAAAAACAAAAAAATTTACTCTGAACCTTATCGAAGTATTAAAAAAAGCAAAAGACAATCTTCCTCGTGTCATCCACAAACTACGCGCAATACACATATATCCAACAGTGAAACTTAGAGAAAATTGCCTGTTCGTACGTACGAATTTCCGCGTTTAACCAAAATTTACAGCAGCAACCCCAGTAGCAAAAATGAAAGGTCGAATTGAATCTATATCGAAGCGTAGCGTCAAAAAAGCATTTTCGCTCGGGCTGAAAAGGCGCGGACGCGCCCCAATAAAAACGCGACGACGTTGCGGGGATAGAATTGCGACGGGGGTGGAACGAATACGTAATATAACATTACCCGTGGTATTAGAGGGTAGAATGGGGAGGGAGAGAAGTGCGAGGTATGTAAAGTAAGGACATATTACCAATTTCGAGGAGCATAAATAATTCCCCGGGCCAGGTAGAACGAGCCAGACGATCTAGCGAGCAATTTTCCAAATTAGAAGACTCTCCTTCCAACACTACGATAACGTGCGAACATTCTCGACGAGTCACCTACGAGACGAAACCCGCCTCTTCGAGACAGCTTCAGTATTCCGGAAGGTCGATGGGGCGCTTTCTAAACGCGAAAGTATGTCCGCGTTCAGGCACAGGACTGACGCTGCAAAAATGCACTTTCGCAGGCGATCGCGCCGTCGTCCAAATGCAAATCTATCTTATCCCATTTTTCGTCTGATATATCGTCAGCAGATTAATACTTGTGGGGAAAATAAACGATCGATATGTATATTCTAAATTAACGACAAAACCTTGTCGAGTCTTCGACTATTTCTGGGTAAATGACAACTGGCCGAGCAGTTTTCGTGAAAATTTCCTCAAACTAAAATCCCCAGGCATCCCGAAGAACCAGCCAAAGACGGTGGTAGGTGATTCAGAAGAGGTGTAAAAACAAAACGGTTGACGCGAAGACAGGAGTCAGAAGGCGAGGCGGAGGCGGTGGTGGAGTTGAGACGGCGACGTTCGCTATCAACGCTTCGGTTAGGAGAGACAGGTGGAGGTCCGGAGAACGGGAGTGGAAATGGGCGAACGTAAAATGCAACCAGGCCAAGGAATAACGAGAGCATGATCCCCGGCTAGCAGAGAATATGACGTAATACAATATGTGCGGTGTCGTCTGTCTCATCCCATTTGTTCGTTCGCAACCGTGTGCAGCAGCCACGGAAAAACGGTCTTCCCGAGTTCGTTCCGTTCGTGTGTCGAGACGTACACCGAGAGGGTTGAAAAAGGAAAAGGAAGCTGTACACGAACTCGTACTCGCGTGCTTACTCGTGCTCGCGCGCGCGTGGCCACAGAAAGAGGGGACGACGAGGAAGCACGAGCTGCGCTGGCGTTGATAACGACTCGCCAGCGTTCATATTTTACGCGACGCTCATCAATAATTCATGCTGTGAATAATGCAGCACTGTTTCGCGTTACTTTATACCGGTCTCTTCCTTCCTTCCTTCCTTCCTTCCTTCCTTCCTTCCTTCCTTCCTTCCTTCCTTCCTCTCTTTCTTTCTTTCTTTCTTCCTTTCCTTCTCCTTCCCTTCCGTTTTTCTCTCTTCTTCACTCCAACAAACGCCTCGATGATAGTCTCCTTTTTTCTCTCGTGCTTCTCCCTTTGTCGTTCTCCGGCCCCTCGGGGGGGATAGACACGAACTTCCGGTCGGGACACTTTTATCTTTCGGTTTATCCTCTAAAACGGAGGCACGCGCACCTTTCTCTTTACTGCTCCCCCCACATCCCTGGCCTGCACTCCACTTTCACTCTATTCTTATTCTTCATTCCGAGCTGTTTCTTCCTCTACCTGTAAATAGCGTTTTTTATGCGATAATTTCTGGCCAGCGCGTCTCGCCTTCGCAAGAATCCTTTTAGTGGATCGTGACGTTAAATAATTACCGGCTATCTCTCCTCCTTTGTTCTTCTTCTTTGTTGTCTTCTTGTCTCCTCTCTTTTCTTTACGCGTTTATTTTTGTTCTTTCGAAAGGTATGATTGTTTATCGACGTTTCGATTAAGGAATTATGGCAGGGCAGCTTGTGTCGCGATCGAACGATGATATCGTGTATTGAAGGCTCTTGAGGCAAGAATCAATTTTATCGGCAGCTCGATTACGCGCCTGTAAATGTTGCTCACGATAGCAATTATGAAAAGTCTTTTCATCCTTGTTTCCAGACAGTCGATAAAATTCGTTCAAGGAGCATTTATTAACCAGTGGACGATAACAGGATAACATTCATAGGGAAAATTAACAGTGGTCGATGGCGGTGCGATTTTTATTCTCTCTAATGAATTCACCTACCATTCGTTAAAAAATGTATTACATGAAAATATATTATGGGATAATAAGTCTAAATTAGTTCAGAAGGAACTTTAGTCGCAATATGTTCTGCACGTTCTCGTTGATTCTTTTTCCTCGCGTTCTTGCTCGTTACTCCGACAAACAATAAACTTCGCTTATTTCGGTTAAGTTTACTCCGTGGACTATTCGCGTGGAAACAAAAGAAAGTTCCCTGCACGGTGGTCGATGGTGTCCTTTTCGAAGGAGAGAAACTTTGGAATAATTTTACGATGGTGTTCGCGATAAATTATTTACTAAAATCCCAAGTCGAATTTCTCATCAATTATTCATTGTGTTAGGCAGTACACCTACTCCTTTCTGCCACTTTGTACTCTTTTATCGTTTCGTCAGTTCCTTTCCTCTCTTTCCTACCATTCCTTGGCCGCGCGGACAATGAACTTCGAATCGAGACACTTATTTTTCCATTTATCTTGGAAACCTAAAGCCTGTGCGGCGTTCAACTTATTTCGCCGCGATAGGAAACGATTTCTCTCAGTTGATACGAGACTCAGCTTTCTGGCGTCCTGATTTATAAAAACTGAGTTTCTCCATTGCATGCTGGAAACCTAAGTATTAATTAGGGACGTTAATTAACTCTAAACTTTTCTACTTTCGTTCCTCTGAATTATAGTTATCGCATTGTGCAAATTTTTATGGATACAAACCGCGTTTAAGCTTTATTTCTTGAACGACTGAATATTTCTTTCGATTAACACAAACTATTTTATATACATACATAGTTTTCGAACTTTCCACCGCTTCCCCGACATTCTTTGTTGAAGAACAAATTTTGTAGATCCTAAACACGAACGATTAAAATGAACACGTCGGTTGGATGAGCACAATTTCCATTCATTGCCGGATTACATGAATGGATGCTTCTGAAACATTAGCTTGTTCTAAACGCGTGCAATCGAACTGCACGTTTGAGACTCTCGAACGCAATTCATGTTAATTAACCCGAATCGTGTTTTATGTATCTACACTGTATTAAGTACCATAATACACTCGATAAGTGTTTGCTCTGTTAATGATACTAAAAATTTATCGTTAAATTTCGTATCCACGTTAAACAATGTCTTCAGAACGTGGAATAATTTTATTCTGGTCTCGTTGTTGCCGCTTCTTGCAGGAAAAGTGATCTTTAATTGAATTATCTTTAATCGAAACTCTTCTTATTTAATAATTAATTTAATAATAATTATTCATATAATATATTTATTTATATTTATTTAATAATTAATCATTTTATAAAGATGTAATTAAATAACAGGGCTTACCCTCCGTATTGCATTAGACAGATATTTTTTACATTTTCGTCTTTGATTTTATGCATTTGACTTTTAAGTCCTCACCGATGCTATTACTGCGTCCTTTAAAACGAGTTTCTCCGTTTGAGTTTCGAATGTTTTTTAAAGGGGAACGCAGCGTCGAAAACAGCGTGAGAGCTCTGAGAAACGTATATTGATTTGTTCTCACTCCCTATTGTCGCAAGCAAGTGTGTAATCGCAGCATTTCCCCTAGAGATTCGATTTTTCCGATCGGAACACATCCGAACTCATTCGATCTGATTCAATGCACGGTGATTCATGCTCTTCCGTGCTTTTCAATTTCGCACGATTGAATTGCTTCGATCTGATACGACTACTCGATTCAAACTAGAATTTCTCCTGGCTTTAACAAGACGTTTCGAAGTCGCGAGCTTCTGATATTCGGCAACCACTTCTCGGTTAGTAATTAACGATTACATATTTGCACGTTATCACGTTATCATCGCGACAGGATCGGTTCCTCCGCAGTTTCGACGAAAATAAAACTAAAAACGTTTATAATTTGACTTTATTGGTGTTAACAAATTACCAAAAGAAGTCTGCGGTTCAATTTTTCTCGATTAAAGTAGGTATATATATATTGCGCCCGTAATTGTGAATTGTTTGGAAATGGAAAGAGTGGAAAGATGAATAATCTATTAATATACGTCACCTGTCGTTATGCTCCACTAAGCGATATAAAAATGAAAGGCGTAGAGCGATGTAGATTTATCGATAATATTCTACATCTTTCACGCTTGATTGAGTTTCTTAATCAGTCTTTTATTTATACACATTGTCTTTCTTCTTGTTAAGAAATTGTCTCGCCTCTTTCTTGTTAAATGAGGTTGTGCTTTGATCTTTTTATGATTATGTGGATACACGATGGAAAACTAATAAATTAAAAATAAAATCATTGAGAGAATATTCTAACATATGTAAATGTCACTTCGAAATCATTAAGCTTATTTAAAATATTAACTTCTTATAAACTTCTTCTTATTTATTCGCCCATATTTACTACTCTGTTTCAGTAATTCTTGACTCGCACCACTTAAATTCCGCAATTCCTACTATATTCGAATATTTTTGTATTTGTAGCAGATTCCGCGAAAGCTACTTTCTCCAGGTTATGACAGTCGTTAAGAACTTAAATGTCACTTTATGAACTTAAAGTTTGTACGATTCTCTGATAGGCCAGCCCTTGAGGAGTGTCGCGCCGTTTCACGAAGCGACCTTTCAAGAAATCACCCTCTGATTGCAAATCTAAAAAGATCGCATAATGTGCGCGGTCGGTTATCGATACAACGCAATATCTGCGTATTCGATATAGACGATGCTGTATCATTTTCACATAATAGGAAGGTTGGGTAATATGGAATGGAATACAAACAAAGCCGCGTGATATTCCTCCCGGTGCTATATCACATCAACGTTTTATGAATAAAACATTTGCTTTAGTAGCTTTCTGCCGGCTGGCCCATATATTAGAATGTTGTTTCGAGAACAATGTTTGGAGGGCCCGGCTACTTATCGAAATGAAAAACGGTGTGTCGCGGTTGAAATTGCACAACTTGATAAATCAATATTCTTATATTACATTTCTTACTGACTTTTCGAACATTCATGCTATATCGTTCGGTATTTTTTCTAAAACGACGCAAATATAGCAAGATATATTTGAGTAAAGTTAAAGCTAATAGAAATCCATTGTTTATTCGAAGAGAGGAAAAAAGAAAGGAAGTTTCTACCTTTGTCAGAGACATTGGATTTCATTTTTATTTCAATTACTCTATTAGCGTGGTTCGTGCTTTTATCGAATTCGCTAACCAGCTGGTTTTAATTTGAGAAAAAGTTTCTTCGTGAGATCGTATCAGGGGAATCCTAATAGTAAGCTTATCAGGAAATAGCCAGGTAAAATCCGTTGAATCGCCGCTTCCTCGAAGCAAATTTAGCACTAACAAACCTTTATGCTCTCCTATTTCTGATATACGAGACAGTTATTTTTCACAATTTTCTAACCAATGTGTTTGCTTAACGGCAGCTCCCGTGCAAAATATGTTCGTTTAGTGTTATTAAAACACAACGCAACTATGGTATATTGTATTTGAAACTTGAGACTTGAATAGATGCGTTGTTGCTGAAAAATCTAACGAATACGCGTATCCTAGTTTTTGTTCCTTTCTTCCTCGTTTAATATTGAACACAGAAAACGGCATAAAAAATATGAACTCGTGCATCGCTTATTCTGTACCCTACAAAAATATTTTTCTGGTTAACGAAGCGATGTAACAGGGAAGCATAATCATATGTTATAGCGAAATTAATACTGTTATAAGTTTCATATAAATTGAATAACGCAATACAATTTTATGTTGTGGGTATCCAAAAATTTTATAAAGCTTTAAAGAAATGTACCATTTAAAAGAAGACAGTGATCAGCGAATATCTATTTTTTATCGCTAAAATTTGTTGATCTTTTCGATGCCAGAAATAAGCATCAAATGGAACGTTTGAGAACGGGCTTTTAAAAATTCCAACAGATAGTCGCTTTACAAAACCTCTCTTTGGACGATGGACATGAAAATGATCAGATTACACCATCGAAGCGAATCAAAGGGGAATAAGAATCGCTTCACATAACGCATTCTGTCGATGAATAACGCAAAAGACATCGATGAGATGGCCAATAATGGCAGCTCTGGTGTAATGTTGGCAGATCGGAGAATAATTCGAAACCGATCTGTTAGCGATGATTATTACTATAGCAGTCGCAATCCGTATCAGGAAATTGATCGATTACTTAGGCAAATGTACTTACTTAATTCGCCTTTCATCCTAAAATACTCTTTGGAAGCGAACCTCGATAAGATTATAATTACGATAATCTTTCACATACACCTTCTTTTGTGACTATTAAGCTACTTATAGCAAAACATGAATATGATAAACAATTAGAGAATCGTTAGAAACTTTACAAATTATTATATTATTTGTAGTACCATATTTTCCATTGTGTTTGCTATTACTCGATTCTATGTAGTTTCTCTTTACTTTTCTTTAAATTTCTGCAAGGATGCTAGGTGCTTCTAGAACGAGTTTAGAAAAGCGGCATTTAAGTCGAGTAATCACGGATTGATACGTGATCGGAATCCAGCAATCTAAGTGATATCGTCGGATACCGTGCGTGCTTTTCGCTCGGCGAAACTCTTGATAAGGATTGGCTTGCTTTGACCGCGTCTTATTAAGACAATCTGTGTTTAATGCTGTTCTTTCGATCTTCTGGCATTCTTTGAAACGATATAAAATTTTCAAGAATATTAGTTTCGTATAGTTCGAGTTTAGAAGATTAAAAAATATCTTTAGTCTTTTTAATATAAGAATTAAAATTTCTTATCTTTCGCATGGAATAACGTTATAGTTATTTGAATTACATTAAATATTTTTGACCCCTTTGTTCCTAAGAATAAATCGTTCTCTATCTCAAATGCTTACCGGTAGAAGCTGATTTAAATCCCAAAGTATATACATATATACATCGTGGATTTGCGATCTATCCACTTGTAACGTAACAGATATATTGCTCATATCTCCATTCGTATATCATTCTTCTTCCATATTATAAACTTCTAACATATCTTGATGAAGAATTCTTACAGGAAACCCCCGCGTTAGAAGACAAGAGCATAATATATAACTTTATAGTAATAAATCTGTTTACTAACTGAACGAAAATCTACGATAAATGTACATATCTTTAAGCTACATTTATACTTCGATCATAGTATATACTATGTACATTTATTCTTTTCAAATGCGTAATTGTAGTTATAAAAAGACAACGAAGTCATAGAAAAATTATTCAACTGTTTAACTATTTCTTTCTAGTTAAACAAAGAATATAACTCGCTACATCAGCTCGACTCACTTCGTACAATAATTCGAGAGTGGAAAGATAAAATGTTTTAACAGTCGCGAATTTCATTTCTATGGAGAAGATCATTTAACTCCTTCGTCTGGAGCGCACATTGAATTGAAAGTGCTCGAGGTCTACAAATGCATGAAGTTGCCCGGGTACATTGGTTTCAGTGCATAATAACGCTTGAACGTAAGTACTTCCCCCTAGCGTACGTGTGCATTCTTATAGCGGAAGAGTGAAACGATGATGACATGAAAGTTTACGTTTGCGAAAAGACGAGAATCCGAGATAGAATTTGGTAAAGTTGTAGTCTTTGTTGGCTGATTGCGAGTCGGCGAAACGCTTGTACTTATTAAAACGGGAAAATCCGGCAAAAGTGAAGGATTCAAGGGAAATTTCGAATTTATATATTAGACTATATATACGGTGGCTCGCGAAAGTATTCGAACGCTTACCATATGCAAACTTGAATGGCCGAAATAATGTACATTAAAGTAATTTGTTTAGATAAGCAGATGTTAATAGGAAGATGGAAGTCTTAAGATCATGTCAGTAAAATTTGAAAAGGATTCAAAAACGTAGGTAGGAGTCATGATACATTTATTAGAAATACGCATTGTAAGTGACTCGCAAAAATATTTGAAAGCTACATATATAATTAAATTATTTAATATTAATATTTTGTTGGACCATCTTCAGCAGCAATAGTGTGTCTCAATCGGCGTTCCATACTGTAAACCAATGATTTTGTAAAACTACACTCAACGGAGTTCCATATTTCTATAATTTTATCTTTCACCACTTGCTTTGAGATTATCTGAAATTTATTTAATCTTTTTCCCATTTCAGCCCATAAATTTTCAATCGGATTTATGTCTGGACATTGCGGTGAAGTAATTAACATGTGTGGTGTCTTATATACGATCCATTCTTTCACAATTCTAGCAGTATGCTTAGGATCATTATCTTGTTGGAAGTGGAAATCTTCCAATAATCCTAATTTACGGGCACTTTCTTTAAGGTTATTTTTTAAGATATTTACATACTTGCATTTATCAAGTATTCCATCAATAAATATCAAATTTTCGGTGCCACTGGCAGCCATGCACCCCCACACCATGACCGATCCACCTCCGTGTTTCACTGTTTGATATAAATGTCGAATTTTTAATTCCGTATTTGGTTTTCTCTACACATAATTTTGACCATCTGAGCCAAAAATGATAAACTCTGACTCGTCCGAAAAGATGATATTGTCCCAAAAAGAATTATATTTATTAATATAGGTATTTGCAAAAGTCAATCTTTTTTTATGATTTACCGCGTTAATATATGGCTTCTTTCACAGTACTCTGCCATGAAAATTATTGTTTCGTAAGATTTTCGACATAATTTCGGGTGAACTTCATTATGAAACGTATCACCTATCATACTTGCGAGTTGAGGAGCGGATGTAGTAGGATCTTTTTTAATTCGCGAATGATAACTTTCTCCTCTTTTCCAGTCAATTTCTTTGGTCGACCTGATCGAGCTTTGACTTTTTCTTTGACTTTTTTATAATATAATGTATTGTGGACTTCTATTCACAATTCCGACAATCTCGTTATATGATTTTCCGTCCTCGTGTAATCAGAATGTTATTTCTCTTTCACACTTTTTCGTTTCAGACTTTTTGGTATTCATTTTAAATACTATTGTGCACACTTTTACGTTACTGTTACTGAAACGATATCCTAGCATCAAGTGAACCTACCAATATTTTCATTTGGCAATGATGTTTACATTCGGTGCAGAGGGAGATGAAAAACTATCAACAGTGTTACGGCGTTCGAATACTTTCGTGAGCCACTGTATATGCAATTTTCGTTGGTCTATAATGATTCAGTGCGATTGTTGCGGTATGAAAGTTTACGTTGCCGCAAAGGGGAGGATAGATACCAGTCGAAACAGATACTACGCTCAGTGTGGTGTAATTTTCATCTATGTCACAATACGATGATCCAACCCACGATTTGCAGATTTATCTTCGTATTAAGTGTTACACCTTTGGATTCGGTTTCTTAAAAACAATTGCTTTGATTGTTGATCTTCTAAGTTTGTAGAATCTGTAAAAAATGTTTGCACGATTTAAATAAATTCGCTAATATTTTTCCACCTTTAATGTGAAACAATATTTGGTCCATATTCGGTTTTGATCGCGTAATGGAAAACACTCACATTTTCAACTTAAAATAAATTACAATAGAATTTAAAAATTGAGGATGATAACGGAGGATGAGGATAATAAAGCTGTCGCATTCAGACGATGAATCGTCGTACAACTTTGCTCCAAATGTCCTTAGATTCGCAGACTCGTTCAGGAGCCGTAATATGCTGCATCGTATCTGGGAAACATTTCTCGACACAAATGACAATATAAAAGTTGATACGATTTCTGCGAGTTGCATCGGCCATAGGTACCATCGATATCCATCGTATACATAAGTGAAACAGCTACTCTATCGAAGTAGCGACTCACTTGCAGGGCCATTACCGACATTTTCTTAACTCGAACAGTCGATGAATAATGGATTTTCAAGTTTTTCACTTGTCACGATACATATGTACATGTATCTTACTGGTTCTCGGCCAACTTTTATTCGTTCCTTCTTTATATTATATTCGTTACAGCTCGAGTTGCTCTCAAGTTCGTGTCTCGAGATATCTTGGACCATAAAATAAAAGAAAGTTTTCCCGTTACAAAGTACATACTTGTTTCTAAGCTTGCAAGAAATTTATAGATTGGGAATTCTATGAGCATAGAAAAAGTTCCAGTCATATTTATTAGAGTAAAATTTCTGATAAATCATTCCCCATCACGAATCACACAATCCCTAAACTAACGATTAATCATCCTAACTTCTTCCTATTTTCAGATCTTTTCAAATTTTTTCGAAAGAATTAAAGGGAATCATAAATTCTTGTTGATGTATACAGAGAAAAGCCTTATTTATTTTCTAAAGATTCCTACAATAAATCTTGCTTCTCAGTGTTATTGTATCATTGTATTCGTCTTTCTATTAATTGTTTCATTTCCTTCTAGCCATAAATAATGTTAGTTAACAAAAAAAAAAAAAATCAGCAAGCAGAGTAACACGAATCAAACTGAACAGGAACTTCAAATCTGAAATATCTCAAAAAAATACGAAATGTTCCATCTCGGTCATAAAGTTCGTCCATTCGGATCTTCCTAACAGTAACCGTCCATGTCGAGTAAATGTTCATGCTTTTCAAACTGTCTGCGATACTGCGAGGAAGGGACGGTTACCGAGGAATCCCCAGGACACGGCACGCCGATAGCCAAGCCATATCAGGGAGACTTTACCTTTCCGATACGGTAGGACAACGTTTCGTGTCAAATTAACGAAAAAGCAATGGCGTTCTGTCCCCGCGGGAGGAAACGCTTCACGGTACACGCTCGAATCGTGTAAGAAACGGCGGGACTTTCGATGTCCTTTGGACAGCGTCGCTGTAATTCAAGCTCATATTGGACGATTCCCTAACGTGGATCGATAAGCTCCCTTCGGGACACCTTTCCTCCGTCCTTCCTTTCGTAATCGGCTGCGTTGACCCTCGCAGGGCCACCGGATACTCCAACGGTTCTCGAAATGATTCGGAATCTGTCTGGGTCGCATCTAATATTGTTTCCGACATCTCGTTATACTTCGGTACGCAAAGAAATATATAAAGGGGCTGGAAAAAGTGAATTTACTGGATGAAATAAATAAAATAATATATCGTGGATTAAATAGATTTGTAAACTTAGATTTCTACGACGGGTTTGGAATTTTATTTTATTTGTCTGAAGCGGTAGGATTCCATCGAGTGAATAAGGAGTGTGATTGTATTCGCTACAGTAGACATTTACGTACAATTTGTCACGAAAGTATTTAAATCTTTCGAAAGTATTGGTCTTTATATGAAACGTTATAAGGTTCCATCAACGTCGTAACCAGACTTGATTATAATTGTTATAGTATAGTAAATTTGAAACAAGATATTTAGTACAAGTATACAATATTTCGGAAATGTCACAAAAGTATTTAGACGGTCAATTATTCATTATATATATACATATATGATAAGAAGCGTATTTAATCGAACGATAATAAATATATAAACGAAAATAGAATGTGTCAATTTTTCTGCTAGTCAATTGTTTCCATTTCAACGAGAATGTGATACCTTAAAGCGGATAACTGAAAGTCTACTGTGTATCACCTTTATACCTACGTAGAACAAAATGTCTTATCGTAAAATAATTACAGCAGCGATATTTTCTTCTATTATTTTCTCATTGCTGTTGGTTTCGAGGTTAAGCTTTATCACAGTGCTGTTAGCAAAACTACGAGTCTTTACGAGTGCAATAAGTTTAAATAAAGTCTTGTTATGTTTGTTCTGCAGTAGATATTACTTAAATAGAGGAGAAACACTTTGAACTAGATATTTCTCTGGTTGTATTCGACAGAATGAAACGCCCCTATAAACGGCGCGACGATGACGCTCGGCCGTTTCTACGAAGTTCACCGTAACGAGACTTTGACATTTGTAACTTTGACACTATTGGACCCCCTATTTGATTCGTTTGAACATTTCGAACAAACCAGTAACTTTTCAAGCCTGTTCCGACTAAGGAACTTCAAGAACTTGTCATTTTAATTATATTACGTGCGTGGATCTTCTATGAAAGTTAACTTCGTGTCATATTTATGTCAGTTATGCGCAGTTGAATGGTAATTTCAGATTTATTATTTTATACATTTCTCTAAAAATGTAGTCGACTGCTGAATTTTTTGTATGAATTCTCATGAAATATATATCATTATAGATACAAATATTATCTTTGCACTTAATGCTAGAAATGTCACATAGGTAAATTCATCGGCGTCACTCAAGTCTAACGAGAAGAATTATTTCTAGAATAGCCGAATTACTTTAAATATTAATGACATGGAACGTATTTAAAATCTGATATAGAATTTGCCAATTTTCACGAAATCCCGCGTTTAATAATTCATCTACGCTCAAACAATTCAAAAATTTATCACTTCGTACACCATGTCCTGTATGTAGTTTGATTAGAAATGAAACAAGATAACAGAAAATGGGAAGAGCCACTGAGAGAGATGAAAGCAGCTGTCAATAATGTGACGAAAGCAGGATTTATCGATCACTAGAGGCGGGAACAACGTCCCGATGATAGCGTGAAGCGTTGAACATTCACATCGAATTCCGTTGATTCCTCGTGAATATATCACATCCAGTAAGAAGTGCTCGATTTCACCTGCCACGACGTGATCTTCGGAAAGTACCGGTGTCTAGAATTCGAGACTTCGCTGTTGGGGATAGAGGATCGCGAGAAAAACCGAGAATAGAGAGAGAAATAGAAGGGCGAGATAAAGTTGAAAAAACCGGCGAATGACTAGAATTGCAAAACAGGAATAACGTTTGCTTTCCAGGTCGTGTCTCGTGCTCTTAACATCATCTCGGTTCTTATCAATAACGCCTTGTATCTATCAACAACGTATATCGATATGACAATTGTTTATTCTGCAAACTTCTATTTGGTTTTTAAGTAAAAATAAATCACATCACGGAAACATTCGCATTTATTCTTGGATTACTTCGCGATGTAATTTCCAAGTCTGTCTAAATCATTCATAAATTCATATCGTCATCTTTCTGGTTATTTCTACACTGCATACGGCGTTTCTGTAAAATCGTTTTCATGTTTTGTCCACTCCATTACTCTCTGAACAAAGTTTCTCGATATTTAAATTTCATCTTTGAAATTTCTACGCTCGCTGTAAATACTTTCATAGATTTTTCATCGAGCAACCACGCAGCAACATTAAATCAGAAACCGCTGAACTTTACAATGTCACCGTTTCCCTTCAAGGATTTTATTCGTATTTCTCGATTCATTTGCAAATATATATATCGTGCCAGGTAAGGAAAGCCGTTGCTAGTCGTGCTGCAATGATTTCGTGGAGCTGCAACTGCAAACAAAGTAAGGTAAACGGGCTGAATATCAGATCTCAGACTTTCAAGATCTCATTAGGATTTTCAACTTGGCGAGCGAGGAGGCTGTGAAGCCGGGGAAACAAGGGCGAAGGGGCAGGGCAAGGGTGTGTTTTCACGGTGAAACAGGCCGGCGGAATCGCGACTAGGAAAGGAGGAATGAACGAAGAAAGGGGTGAAATAGGCAGAAGATGTACGAAGGGAATAATTGTAAACGCGAAACCCGAGCCTTGGCCGGCAGGTTTGCAAACTCTCCCGAGAAAAAGGATTTCAAGTGGGAACGAGTAAAGACGCAAGGGTAAAAGGGGGATGTCTTGAAGTTTGCGTACGATAATTCGGTCGAGGGCTTGTGGCCCGGGATCAGGACACGAGCAAATTTTCTGATAATAATTTCTATGATTTTCTCCTTTCTTCGAGGATAAACTTCGTGGCAAAAAATGGAAAATTTAGCGTATAAGAATGTTTGTATCCATGACTTTTTTTAAAAAAATCGATATGTTAATTTTTTCTACCGTTTTCCAAACATCGTTGAACGAAACATGTTTCCAGAATTGAGCTGTTAAAGAGTCACATCGACAATTTTGTAATTGAAAGCGACGATATCAGAAATGCTGTTTTCTTTTTTTTTTTTTTTTAATTTATCTTAGATTACCTAATAGAAATTCAATGTTTCGATAGAAAAAACGCGTGGCTTTTATCGACTAGAAACTTATGAACGGTCGCACAATTCTCGCGTGGATTGTAAAATACAGCGAGCATAAGATATCGGCGTTAAAGTTCAATACCTCCGATGCGACAATGTGTAATCAATTTGAATTGAATCGCTCGATGGTAGTCAGCGATAAATTTTCAAGAATAAATTGCGATCGATAAACGAGCAGAGAAAATACTATTTTCCGTTAGTAATTGTACGCTAGCAACTTTTCACGAAGATATGGTGGCTAGTAGTGGGGCATAGTCTGACTTTAATGATCTGTGAATTAAACCACATTATAAATACGACGTGTTCCATAACATGTGGAGCACTATTCAAACGTGAACAGGAGACACAAATGTAATGAAAAAAGTTGAAGTAAACATGTGCCCTATTTGACTTTGTTTCAAAGTTGTAGCTCACTTTTGTGTTACGATAATAAATACTAATAAAAGGTGTCCAATATGGTCTATATCTATTATTCGACATACACCTGGAATTTTTGAAACATTGCAAAATTCTTTGACACAATGACTGCAAGCTTGCATACAGACCGAGGGTGGTCATTGCGAGCACTTTTTATAAAGATAAACTGTCGCCAATTGTCATTATAACACAAACGTGAGCTACACCTTTGAAACAAGGTCAGATAGGACACATGTTTATATCAATTTTATTTTTACTTTATTTTTCTCTCCATTATATGTCTCCTGCTCACTTTTGAAGCGTGCCTCACATGTTATGAAATGTCCTGTATATCGGTGCGCGAAACTGACGCAGAAATGTTGCATATCAAATCAGCAAAATATTTTCCATTTCTCTTTGGAATTCTGTCGCGTGAAACGCTGCCCTCTTTCGAAGGAGCTGCGATGCAAACTTGATTCGTCACTTGCAACCGAATGATACCGTTACGTCTTTAGCGAGGTTTCTTGAAAAATCAATTTAATAAATAGATAACAGAACTTTAAATAATAAATAATAAAAAGATCAACAGAACTTTAGTTGATAATCTACGTAACGTAACTTCTCTATCTACGTGATGTAACTTTTTATAAAGATAGTAGAAAAGTGAATATAATAATAGCGAAAAGGATAGAAATTAATTGAGAATTTAGTAGTTTCGATAATGTACGACAGAATTCGGGAAATACGTTAACGTATGTATATATCCGCAAATTGCTCGTAACTTTGCACGAGCGAAAAGAAAGTCACTGCTGCAGAAACTAACAAGCGACAACATTACTTCGACCAGAAGGTCTATACACGGCTCCGGGAAATGGAGATGGATAGATACCATTCGATAACAATACCGTTTCTATACCAACTTCCCTGCGTGCGGTTATCGCAGTTACCCGTGGTTCATACTTCGAATTGGACTTCGTGGACGATGTGTCAATTGTATATCGCGAAACGAACTTGTTAGAATTCCGTTTCGCAGCCAATATAATTTTAAAATAATAACAAGAAAGGTATGCTAGAAAGGGCACGAGTTTCACAGTACACGCGTGCTTAGATTGAAAAGTCGGATCTAAAAAAGAATCGAATTATCGCAATGCATATCTATTCTGCTCAATGATAATTATCGTTTTAAATGAAACAATTACTGTAAACTGAGGGTATTATCTCGCTAAATATTTTCTTAAGCTTTCGAATATAAAATTAAAATTCTGTCTTCGATCGATACGACACGTATTGCAAGTGAATTAATATTTCATTTATAGAGTATTACAGTTAACCATCTATCAAGTTAGTATCATTCATAGGATACACGTAGGATGTAAGAAGGTTGTGCTAAAAAGGCTATGTTTGATTTCGATCTACAATTTCTTGGAAAAATTGATGTCGACATATAGTGGGATGTTTTATATGTATCTCTCCTCAGGGAATTCTTCTACGCCTTTATGAAATGTATATTACGTACGATGCATAAAGGAGAATGCTTTAAATAGTTTATGTCCGACTGTTGACATACAAACCTATCTTATGAATGCAATGGGCTATACATTTGTAGTAGCTCATGGCCGTAGGAAAAGTTTCAAGTTTGCTGTTGAAACGAAAGAAATTCAAAACTGGGGGAGATCCATATTACTGTGCCCTTGAATACTAACGTTGTTTTGGGTTACAAGGTCTAGATTGCTATTTGTAATGTTGACGTTTCTTGTAATCTTCAGCTAGAGTTACACAAGAAGGTGTACCTTTTTATGGTAACATCCGTTAATATATGTAAATGTATGAACATGCTGCCTATGATATTCTTTTGTCAACGTAGTTGTTGAGTGAGCGACGATCAAAATCGGCATACACTATCTCTGTACATATACTTGTTTCAATATATCTTGTTATCACAAATTCATTCACTCGTTCCTTTATCAACCAAGCCTACACGTTAACCACCTCACATTTTATTAAAATGTCATATTATAAAATTTTTATTTTATTTTTATTTTATGTAATCATTCTAAATACTACAAGATATTTCATTACAGTAAAGCGACTCCGAATATCATTTAGCTGCTTCATCTGCACCAAAATTCTAAAATGGTTAACAAAATTCAAAGACACGCCCCCACAATTTTTAGTCGACGTTTGAAAACTCGCTAGAATCGTTAAAGAAACGTCTGTCATATTCGAGCACATCAGTGGCGTAGGGGAACCTTAGATATCTCTCGAAACACTGCGCTGATGCTCCTTCCACGAGATTCCGCACGGTTGTTTCTCATTACGAGCGATCAAAGGTAAACGGTGGACAGAAAAGCGTGGAGAAATGGGGCGACGTCGTCGTAGGAGCAAAAGCAGAAAAGTAAATTTGCCGTTCACGTGTGTCTGCGTGTGTATACGAGCGACAGAAGGACGAAAAAAAACAGACAAAGCTACAACGATTCGAAGAAAAGATGGAAACTTGAAGAAGAAATAAGGAGGAAGCGACGAACGAAATGAAGACATAGAGGAAAAAGGAAGAAAATTTATATTCTTAAGAGAAGGTATAGAAAATGGTGAAAGGAGAAAGAGAGAGAGAGAAAGAGAGGGAGAGAGAGAGAAGGAAATAGAGAAATAGCGAGAGCAACAGAAAAAGGGAAATTGCCATCTAGGAAAGAGTATAAATGCGAGGACGTGCTAGGTAGCGGAAAGAATCCCAATGGCATTGGAAGCGGAAACAGAAGTGGAAGAACGACGTGGTGGAGGATTGGAGTGAGGTTGCCGGAACGTGGAGCGTGGCGTGACATGTGGGATGATGCTTGGACACACGGACAGAAGTAGTGGATTTCCTGGCCAGGAACTCCTGTTTGCTTACACCCAATCAACTCCAACCTTTCCCCCATTTCTTCTTCCGTTTCGATGCTGCATACACACACACATACGCGCGCGCACACGCTCGGATGAACGAACCAATGCGTGTCTTCTTGTGCTCGCTCGTCTCGAAACGTGCAAACATAGAATTCACGTATCCTTAGGTGGTCAGACCTCCTGCTAGCAGCTACGCTTATATGTCCAACATGCAGCGTGATATAACATTGATATACAGTTATAGTTATCTCAAGAGGTCCATGATGCGCACGTACATAGTTACGCGTGAATGAAATCATGTTTGACGTTGGATCGTTAGAGGAATATGCAGAGACAGTGATAATCGTTAATGATAATGCATGCTCGTGATAATAGGGTGACGATTGTTTGATAGCGATAAAGTTATAAAGTTGCACGGTCGAATGAACCGCCTCGAGACGTTAAACGCACACATGCGACAAAAAAGCTTCAATGAGAGGGTTGGAGACTTAAATTTGATCTCTCGACTGAATTTTTCTTACATTTATAATAATACGCACGTACGATAAAGTGCATCTGTACATGAACAATTAATGGATTCGATACTAAAATAAGTTTAGAAGAAATATTTTTCCGGTTTTTAGGCCCATTTCATTTGGATGGAATTTTGACCGTCCATAACCGAAAATATGTAACGAAGTATTCGTAAAACTGGCAGATTTAGATTTATAGATTATATATAATTTATAACCTATAAGTGAATACTTGTTCAATGTTAAAAGCTACCATGAACTTTTGTTAATCAAAATTCGCGAAATAGAAGTCCATTGCAGGTTACTAAAATATTTATATGCAAATTTATATCTACGCAGTGAGAAAATTGTTGCGCAATTCTATCGCATGGTGTTTACGTCGGCCGCAATGGAAACTGAAAATCGCGCGCGGATATAGTGATGTATAACTCATGGTGGTTTAATTTTCCGGTTTCGGAACACCTGGTACAAACTTTAAACCGTGGAGCACCTGTTTATCTGATAATTTCATGAAATTGTTCCAATTAATTTTAACGTCGCGCGACAAGTTTAAATGTTTGTTATATGCCGAATTTGCAAGTTTTCAGATCGTTATCCTGGCAATTACAAAGCTTACGTTTAAAATAACGCCCATCTGTAATTATACGCATTACACCAGGCTGATAGTTGCGAAAATTTCTCGAACGAATTACCTAAACTATTCTAATTATACAAAAACAGACTTTAATAACTGTGTTTAGGCTTTTATTATCAACTGTAACTTGATTCCTAAGCGTAATTAAGGGACGAAATAGTAATAAATAAAAAATAACGAAAAATAGTTGTATTTAATGTAGATATACCACCGAGGAATGCAGTACGAAATTTCCATTAAAAAAATTTATTAAAAACTGTGATATAGCATTTAATATCTGCTACTATAAACATAATACTATAATGAAATTTTTTCCACTAATTACACTTGCAAATTACTCTCTACGATGCCGTTTAACATTACTCGTTTAGAGAATAACGTAACGATGTTCTATTTCTTCGTTGATTATATTCGTAAAATTCTTTTTAACTATGCGGAATGGAAGAACATTATGGACAAAAGGGATTGCAGTTTATCAACGAATCAGAAACGTTCGCTTGTACTAAACTCTAATTTCGAAATATGTGTTTGCCTTGTCAACCTTGACGGCCAAACAATGTAGCAATTGCGCGGCTGTTCGTTAATCACTTACAGTGACTGGAATGCGCTTTGCTGTTCCCTCGTAAACAAACAAAATTAGCTAATAATCTAGTCTCAACCGGGCTCAGGGAACTGTCGCATCATCTCAAAATTTACGCTCGACTATGATACACGAGCGATGATGGATACAGTAGTAGATTACTAGCAACAGTTATCCATTGATCCTCATATTCCCTGATGAACTTCGCGTATGTAAAACATTCCTCATTATGACTAACGTATCTCTAAATTTATGTAACACCAAAAAAAATCAAGGATTTTTTAATTTAGAATAAGAAGGCATAGACTTTGAAAAATTAATAATATCTTATATGTTGTTATATGTAATTTAATTGTTAAAAATTTGTATCTTCGAAGAATTGAAAGATGCTGTCAAAAATATAAGAACAAAGGATGAAATACTCCCTAAATATCTCTGTTAAAATATATCTGTGTTAAATATCTCTATGGTAGATATTAGTTCCAGTGGTACTTTGACTTTTCTTCAAATGAAATTTGCAAAGTTAGAACTCCTTTGTAGCGAGTGATTCTTCTTCGCATTCTTTTGCGTAGATAAAAAATCTGATGGCAGTTAAAAGATAAAATTTATCGAAAAAGGCCAATGATCACGTTGGTTGTTTGACTTTTATTTTGCAGAGAGAATGCAGTTTACGGAAACAAAATCGCAGTAAACTTGTGCAGTGTCTCGTGAACGAAACGCCCACCTATTTTCGTATACTTGTACACATGTATATCACAGAACAACGCGAGTTGTCTTTAATTACGCAGTGAATCATTTTTTTCTATTAAACAAAGCAAGACAAAGGTTGTCCGTTTATACTTATGAACGTTTAATGTCGTTCTCGCGATGAAAACCTACGTATATTCACCTTTTAGTTCCCAGTTATAAGGGACGTTTACAGCAGGTAATTAAAACATACTGTCGTAATAAGCTTCGTCCTTTTTACCTTCTTAAATTAAACGTAGATGTTTAGTCAGTTAAAAGTGCACGTTTCACATCCGTTCTCCATATGCAATCTAATTATAAAAATAGCTGACAGCAGGATTTATCGCGCGTTTACGCTAAATATTTTGAAAAGATGATATATTTATGACAGTTCTTTTCCTGAAACGCTCAACGATACGAGTAGATATTCTATCACGTTAAAACAATTTTCATCGTTTGAAACAAAGTAGTTTATTATAATACTACAAATACTTCAAGTTTTCCAAGCTTCACAAAATTGTAGAATCCGGCAGAAAGAAAAATACACGGATGCACCCTTATCAAACCTTGAATTTGCATAATACGAATACCTACTTGTCAAGATGTTAGGCGTATATAAATTTCCATAAGCAAGCGCCATATTTAAAATGTACGAGTTTACCATTTCAAATTATGTAGAGAAATTTAGCAGAGAGGAAAAATAATCCGTAGCGAATACCACGAAGAAGGTTCGTTATCGATCACGCGCGCACGCGTTTAACCGTTAACTTTTTTTACGTTTCACATTTGTATTCCTCGTGTCGTGCTATTATTGATGATGAGCAAGCAACAGCTTTGAAACGCGTAGGAAGCAGGTTCGGTCGTTAACTAACGGCGGGAATGAGAAATTTCGGTAACATTTCACGAGTACCATTCCGACCACGTATTGCGCCCAGGGTGCAGTTGCTCCAAAGCTCGCATAGCATCATTTCTTACGTTGGCGAACAAAGAAGAACGAAGTAACTGGGTCGTTCGGTGAGGGGTGAGACGATTGTTCAACGTCACTCGGTCTGCTTAAAGAATGTACTTTTGTGTTTATCCTAATGTACTTTTCATTCGCTTTCCGCTGACCTCGTTACAATCTGTGTAACTGCTGGTAATTCTGTAAATGTCCCAGACTATACTTTATTTCCTTTTCTCTCTCTTTCTCTATTTTTCATTCTTTTCCCCTTTTGATCGCATTCAAATTATTGCTTGTACGTGTATGAAACCAAATTTTAACACACATTCTAAGGAAAATTTCCTTTGACGGGTGTATTCTGTGGCTTTGGTCTGTTCATCGATTGGTATTCCAAGTTTCTTGATTACTTTTATCTCGATAAACTAGTTTACTTCGTTAATTGTACACTGTATTTTCCAATACTGATTATTGACCAGTATAGTGGTAATTGTACTAGGATTTCTAAATTAAGTATATTATTATTTTTAATAATGATATTTTTTTCTAACCACATAAGTGTATTTAGGGCGACGAAGCAAATTGTGATTGCAATTTGTAACGAGTAACAGGCACGTTCGAAATGTAAACTAGTATGCAGGAACGCGCGTGTTCCAATTAACAATCTTCAAATAAATAAACATTCCAATTTTTTCGATAATTACCAAACACGTTTATTTTCTAGAGTACCGTTCCAATTATTTAAAAAAATCGTCACATCTCTTCGATGTAATAAAATGATTCTTTAAAACACCAAGTAATGCTTACGTTATCAATTATAATCTTCAAGTATCGTACCACCAGGCGATTCTCATGAATGTCATTTTGCTGAGTGACTCGACGACTTTTACAACTTTCAAAAGCTATCCCGTAACGCGTCGAACAACGAAAAAGTTGAACAATATTTATGCACGGTAATTTCATAGCTATTGTCGCGAACCAGTTCTCGATGTTCGTTGCTCAGTTGATCTCGAAAGTTCATTTTCTACACCGTAAAGGAAGAAGATAAAGTAACTGGGTCGCAAACTCTATTTCAACACCGTTCTGTTCTTGCATCTTATTGTTGAACGCGTCCGTACTTTGTTGTGGTTTCGTTGGATTCGACCTGACATTACATTATAACCATTCGATATAATTTAACCAAGCTGTTAACAATGGAACAATATTACCATACCGTAATTACCATAATTTCATTTGGAAACAAATCTAGTGATTTTGCGCATTTAGAGTAATTTCAAGAAATTATTGTCTGAGAATGATGAAATACCTACAGTAACGGTAGCTCTGAAATTTAAAATAACATTTAGAATCTTGTAGAAGCCAGAGGAGATCGTTGATATTAAATTGACGCTAAATATACTCGCATTAAGTTCACGACACAATATAGAACATACGCGAATGTTATAACTTAATGTAACAAGCTTAACCACAGATAAAATACAACACAACGTCTATTATACGGTTCCTTGCATTATATTAATTTCTCTTAACATCGTGTATACATTATACTATATCGAATAAAAGATAGTAAAGCATAAATCTTTATTTGTGTTCCCTCGTTTCTATTCTCGTTCAGGCAATCCAAAGAACCAATTCCATTCACCTTTTCGAGTTACATCGGAAAGAAAACCAAGACTTTGTATTCCTTAGTTGTTAAACTAATCTTCCGTCGTACATCAAAGAAGCTCGGAGCGAGTCGTAAACGAGACCTTCGTTAAACAGGACGAGTACACAGAAAGACGTAACTCGTTCGGCATTGGGACCTAGGCTTTCGTACTTTACATTGAACGATTGCGATATTCTTTTTGCGGGTGAACAATCGCAAACAACGAAATACGCTTTCTTCGAATGTTTATAAGCGAGGATCGGAATTGGAAGAACGAAGCACACAAGTTTCACAAGCTCGTATCGTTCCGACTAGATATTAACTTTCCTTCTATTTCTCAGATCCGAATGAGAAACTGCAATCGACATCGTCGTATTTTTTTCCTTCGTGAATAATACAAACGTTCTGGTTAATTATTAAACATACACGATGCAAAGGAATATTTCAAATTCAATGTACACTAAATATTTCACATTATATTTATGAAAACAGAACGAAAGCCCATTGATATCAAACGAATTCTGTTCCAAGCATCTTTCCATAAAACGAACTGATTACAAGTAATTTATGATGGCAGAGTTAATCGACCAACTATCTATATTTTTTCTATAAATCGATTTATTTTGAAACGTTAAATTTCAGAAAGTCTAATGTTACGATGTAGATGATTTTTGTTTGAAAAGTACACAAGGAAAATGTAATGGCTTACATCTTTCTTTCTTTATGGCAGCCCACTTTTCGAGCTCCTAATTTATCTTGTATTTTTATTTAGGTTTGGAATTACATACAGATAAAGGCAATAAAATGTACATATGTGTATGTGAAAGAAAACGACATCTTACCAATTTTAAACGAAGCAATTCAAATAAAAGAAAAAGACGTAAAAGGTTTATTCCTGTCAGAAGATAGAAGAACCAGAAGAGGAAAAAAGCGAAACATGTATCACGTGCGTCTATCGAACGCATAACCGCAGCGAATGTTTCAAATATTTCATTTATCTTGGCTTTTTCTTCCTGTAGGTACAATTTTTAACGCAAATAATCGTCGAATGCGTTACACGCGGTTAACCAGAGTTATTCCCGCGCAGCCAACGTAACAGTAAAAAGCAAAAAGGAGAAAAGCTGTCGGGTTTACCGGGAAAAGATTGAAATTTAAATCCCTTCAATGTTTCTATGTTCAATTACACGTGCTTATATGCATGAAACGCTTTTTGATGTGACGCGATGTAAAAATACGCTTGTTAAAACAACGAATGGGAAAAAACGGAGAACGAGGAAAACAGAAGAATATGGAAATGAAAGGAGGAAAAATTGACAAGGGCGAATCAGTGAGAGAGAAAGAGAAGAGAAAAAGGGAGAGAAACAGAGACTGGTTGAACCATCGGAACGGAGGTTGCGTAGGGTGGATTGCGAGCTTTTGTAGCGAGCACACAGAGCACGATACGTTGTGAAACGGATTGGCTGGCCGGATCTGTCATGTGGTATCTCGACTGACAAGAAAGACGAAACAACCAATAAACTGTTTCTGAACCTTTGTTGCGTACAGGCGGTCGCGTAACGCTGCCATTGGAATTGAAAATACCTCGTCAGCGCGAGCTCGAATTGTTACGCCTCGCTCGTTCTTGATCATCGCGCGATCAACGTCTGGTATGCATGCCCACACGGAAACTGTGTTGTGAGAAGCCATCATGCAAATGAAACGAATAGGCGAACGTTGATGGAGTTCGAAACTGATCTCGATTATTTTGGATTATTCCACAATGATAATTATTATTAAGAAGGAAATTAGGCTGCAGTGACATTCTAAAATAAAATTTATCTCATTATCGCTAACACGATCTCTCTGTTCAATCTCATGGCTTTGTACAATAGCTACGAAAAGGATTCGTACATATTCTTATCTTCCTATGAAGTCCTTTTTTATCAAGTTGTGCGTTTCATTTTTATAATAAAATTTGTTGCGGTCACGTGATGACAGCACATTCTACTAGTTAAGTAAAAAAATTTTCTCTATTTCATTAGAAGCATCGCACGTAAAGTAATATGGTTCATCCAATCGCTTATTCATTGACTTCATTTAAAAGTTTCCCAGTACGTCGTTCGTAATGTTACGATTCTATTTACATTCGAAATTCATAGCCAGTACCATTCTTTCCTTAGTTCATTCTCTCCATGGGAGTTCCTGATTCTTTTTTTCTTTTTTCTTCTTTTTATACCCGCCACCTTGATAAGCAAAAAGGCAATCACGGCAACCGTTTCGAGATAATTGCATTTTTAAATTGAAATACGTGACGCTTTCTCTGCTTTCCTTTCTTCGGTACTCGGGCCGGGTGCACACTTCCTCTCTGTCTTCCTGGCCGACCCAGACATGCGCAAGAATTATTATCATGTTCATTAAAACTGGAATTTCTAGATTTTGACTGAGTCGCGTCGCATTTTCATACCATCGGATTTCAGATTATTTTTCTTGTTTGTGGTAACGAAGTTGCGGAAAACCTGGATAAATCGTGTGTTCAACGAACAATCCGATTGCAGTGCAATTCATTTTTTTTTTTTTTGCAGTCTAAATATGCGTCAAATTTCCTAGTTTGTTTCATAACACGTCAAATTTTCAAACGTACATAGTTCATTTATTGCATATGGCTATGGTTACGATGAATGCGTGTTCCGGGTTCTGACAAATACTTCAAAGCACTCAAATATGTTACGAGTGTATGAATCTCGATCTTGAGATATTCCATTCATTAGAACGTCAATTCGATAAAATACGCATCTATTAAAACCATAGTTCAACAAAAACCATATAATACCTACAATAATGTTTCCAATTTTGACCGAAAATTTTAATTGACAAACTTTTATCGTTAATATCGCAAGTAATCGCAAATGCTCGATCATTAAGATTCAGAGGTTCGGGAAAATTAAACCCATCGAAACCACGGTCCCGTCACAGACGAAAAAAAGAAAGGGATGAGTTCCCATTCCCTGAAAGTCCAAGTCAACGGCGCGAGTGTTAAGTGCGCGAACATCGGTAAAATAACACGATCCAGTTTGGCCCCTTCCCGGCTGGTGGATCGGCCGGTCAACTTTCGTTGGTGAGTTTGTTTCAACGACATCGGGTCTAGTAGTACTCGCGGGAGAAAAGTAGACGTGTAAGAAGGGGTCAGCCGAGAAAACGTTTGAAGAAGGGTCAGAGCTGATCGACAGCAATACTCTGCTGCCAACGATGGCCACGGTGGTCAGATCCCCGTGGGAGACGTGGGATAGCACGTTATTCGCTTGCGACTCCTTATACCCGGGGACACGACTCGACCCTTGACCCACCACACCTCCTTCCATCCTCTCCTTCTCTCCATCTCTGCTTTTCTTACGCGTCCTTCTCGTTCGTCTTCTCGTTTTTTCTCCCCTTTCCTTAGCTTTTCCTTACTTTCTCGCCTCTGCCCTTTCCTCGATTTCTCGTCTTGAATGACTTTCTCTTTTTCCACCCATTTTTCCCACTTCCTTTTCTCCACGTTCTTACTCTGGGCTTCTCCTGTTTCACATATCTAGTTCTCTTTCTCTCTCTCTCTTTCTCTCTCTCTCTCTCTGTTGTCGATTATACGACTATCCACGGATGGTCATAAACGTCCCCACATTTCCACGCTCCACCTACGGTAGCTCGCAGCGACAATTATCGGCCACGAGCCAGGGTTAAAATAACTGACGATTCTTGCTGAGCACGTGCTCCTTGATGTTCCTTGGCAGGAAAGAGACGGAGGGAATCACTCGTTATCACGAGTTTCATCAACTTTCCCAGTTTCTGCTCTCGGATCTTGTCCAGGTTCAGAAATGTTTTGGCGTACCATTGCAGAAGGGGTTGGTTTTGATAGCTTGTTTTTTATCGTATACCTGTATATTATAATTCATGAAATTCTTACTAAAATGTAGGTGATGAAATTAAATGTTTGCCTTTCAATATTATATTATAATTCAATCACCAGTGTATGAGGTAGCAGATTGAATTTAGTTTAGTTTAAAGGAAAACTGTTTTCTTTTTAAATTGAAAGTTTCTTAAGGTGGTCATTTCTTAATATACTTGTAATAATATATATTGCAAACACCATCAATTTTTATTGAAGACACGTGCTAATCAATCAAAGACACGAAGCTAGATTCTCAAAGTAAAAAGATAATAGTAATTCAATAAGCTTCATAATTTATAACTTATAACTAAAATAAAACCTAAAAGGTTTCTTAATAAACAAATATATATTATAGAGCAATTACAGAAACGAGTATAAATGTTCAATTTGTTTAAATATTGTACGTACACGAATTCTTATAGAACACGTGTTTCTTAATACTAGCTGACGTAGAGAAATAGAAGATCACTCGTTATACTGACTTTCACGAACTTTCTGACTTTCCTCAGGCTAGTTCAGAGACTCTGGGTGCGAAAAGTTTCAGAAATAAAGAAGTTCCGTGGAAAAGGAACGCGTCTGCCAACATTACTAACGGCCACGTAATTGCGGATGTGTCGAAACTGTGAACAGGCTCGTTATGGTTTTTGTGCCGGTATTGAAAGCACTGTTGAACGAAATTAAGCGTGGATGTGTTCGAACGTAGTTAGCGCCGTTTCTGAAAAAAATTGTACGTGATTAGGAATTGAAAGCGTGAAGCTCGGCCGAAGTTACGCCATTTTCTCCAAATATTCTTTATTGGACCAGTGATAATAACATTTATCTCACGATATTTTGCTCGAAAACCATAGTGTTGCACCAAAGAAATAGGAGCAGAAAGTAACCGCTGACGATCGTGACTAATAAGTTGGTACTCGTGACGCGATTATACGACGAAATGATACACAGAAGCCGCTCCATCCATTGCAGTCCGAAAAGTATTGACCTTCGTATTTTCTCAGTAAACGTCGGACCGGCTATTTGCTCCGGTATGAAAGTGCGAGGAATCAATTTTAGCAATCGGCGGGAACGATGTCCCGTTTGCTTTTCTTCCGCTTCGGCCGTTTCAAAATATTTTCCAACGACACTTGTGCACGGGTAATATTTATTCAATGTATTTCGCGTTGTCGCGAAACATCCTCCATTCATCGTTTCCGTTTCTTAATGCGATTTCAAGCGAATACAGTGGTACAGAGAGAAAAAGGGAGAGAGAAAAGGACAGGAAGAGGCAAGAAGTATTTGCTAAAATAACCATGAATTTGGCCGGTGGAAGTGAATTGCTGCCCGTTCTCTGTTCTGTTGACCATTTGGTAATGTTTCGCGGCCGCTTAATGAATCCTGATAGATTCCCACTAATATTTCGTTCGGTTCAATTTTGGTTCGCTCTGCCGTTGCCCGCTTCCGCTCGAAGGGCCAACATTTGTTTCCGGTGAAATCGAGCACGGTGAAATTGAATTATGGACTCTTCTTTACATTCTTATCTATAGTACTAAGAGTTTAGAATATATCGTAGAATTTATTATAAAATATATTGTTTTGATATTTCCATAGAAAATTGATATATCCATTTCTTAAGAAAATTACTATCCGCAAATTAAAATTTTATTGTAGGTTATTCAGTACTGCAGAATCCATCTTTTTCAGTATAAGAACTTGATTGTATACTGAACAGAATAATTACATACTCCTGCCTTAATTAATATATATATATATAATGCGATAATAAATGTATCTTTTGAAGATAAATACGACAGAAAAATGATAAAGCAAGAGATTCTCAGTTCCTTGAAGATATGTAATTGTTAATATTATCTGCATCAACTGAAATTACTTTCGTGTAAATAACAAACAATACAAAGACTTTAAATCACAAACGTTGGTCCATTCTCTGGAAAATGAAGAAAAACGGCGAGATGCGCCCGAGGGAGGGTGGAATTCTTCGTACGGCTCAAATTAGTGTTTGAATACGACGGATGGTCATTGAAATTACTGGAATGTCCGTTTACCCTCTGGAGAACGTTCACTCGACGGACATGGTCCATCGGGGAATCAATCTTGACAATGGAAATTCGACGAAAAACAAATTGCAGCGCCGAACAGATATTTTTGAACCAGCCGCGTTTTATTTCACGTATGAGCAAAAAGTTTCTCCCCGTTGACAGCTCTATAATATTTATTACAGTGAAAATACATAGAAAGGACTCAACTCCATACATCGTTACAATTTCTCTTCGAGCTAAATGCTTAAAGTTATAATTCTGTTTTAGAAATGTTTTGATCGTTATAATCCATATAATTAGAATTATTGCAACATCAAATATAATATTTACAAAGATGATAACCAAAAAACAAAGTACAGTTAGCTGTCATATCATTATTCATTCGGTAAACTTAAAACGATTTCTATTTATATTTATCTCTATTATGTATATTTATTTATGGTAAAGCTGAACTTCGTTTAGAATGAACCTTTCGAAGACAAGCTAGTTCGTATAACGAGGTTGTTTATACATGTAATAGGAGTCCAGTTAGCTCTCCTTACTATTTATAATTTTTCATTCAATTAATAAGGATTCGCGTCCGCATAAGAGGATTCTGCGAAACGTTTTGCTCTGAAATACGTACATGTGTATGTAATATCGTTGCAAACTTATATCGATTGCGAAGCATGAGAGTACGTTACACACGTGCCTCTTTATGCCACACGTTTACAGTGGCTCGCGAAAGTATTCAAACGCTTACCATATGCAAACTTGAATGGCCGAAAGAATGTACATTAAAGTAATTTGCCTAGACAAGTAGATGTCAATAGGAAGATGGAAGTCTTAAGATCATGTCAGTAAAATTTGAAAAGGATTCAAAAACGTAGGTAGGAGTCATGATACATTTATTAGAAATACGCATTGTAAGTGACTCGCAAAAGTATTTGAAAGCTACATATATAATTAAATTATTTAATATTAATATTTTGTTGGACCATCTTTAGCAGCAATAGTGTGTCTCAATCGGCGTTCCATACTGTAAACCAATGATTTTGTAAAACTACACTCAACGGAGTTCCATATTTCTATAATTTTATCTTTCAACACTTGCTTTTAGATTATCTGAAATTTATTTAATCTTTTTCCCATTTCAGCCCATAAATTTTCAATCGGATTTATGTCTGGACATTGCGGTGAAGTAATTAACATGTGTGGTGTCTTATATACGATCCATTCTTTCACAATTCTAGCAGTATGCTTAGGATCATTATCTTGTTGGAAGTGGAAATCTTCCAATAATCCTAATTTACGGGCACTTTCTTTAAGGTTATTTTTTTAAATATTTACATACTTACATTTACCAAGTATTCCATCAATAAATATCAAATTTTCGGTGCCACTGGCAGCCATGCACCCCCACACCATGACCGATCCACCTGCGTGTTTCACTGTTTGATGTAAATGTCGAATTTCTAATTCCGTATTTGGTTTTCTCTACACATAATTTTAACCATCTGAGCCAAAAATGATAAACTCTGACTCGTCCGAAAAGATGATATTGTCCCAAAAAGAATTATATTTATTAATATAGGTATTTGCAAAAGTCAATCTTTTTTTATGATTTACCGCGTTAATATATGGCTTCTTTCACAGTACTCTGCCATGAAAATTATTGTTTCGTAAGATTTTCGACATAATTTCGGGTGAACTTCTTTATGAAACGTATCACCTATCATACTTGCGAGTTGAGGAGCGGATGTAGTAGGATCTTTTTTAATTCGCGAATGATAACTTTCTCCTCTTTTCCAGTCAATTTCTTTGGTCGACCTGATCGAGCTTTGACTTTTTCTTTGACTTTTTTATAATATAATGTATTGTGGACTTCTGTTCACAATTCCGACAATCTCGTTATATGATTTGCCGTCCTCGTGTAATCGGAATGTTATTTCTCTTTCACACTTTTTCGTTTCAGACTTTTTGGTAATCATTTTAAATACTATTGTGCACACTTTTACGTTACTGTTACTGAAACGATATCCTAGCATCAAGTGAACGTACCAATATTTTCATTTAGCAATGATGTTTACATTCGGTGCAGAGGGAGATAAAAAACTATCAACAGTGTTACGGCGTTCGAATACTTTCGTGAGCCACTATATATGTTATTGTTAGACGTTCATATAAGTGGATTGACGCTCGGCTATAATTCAGATAATAGCAACTCAACTAAATTTCGGCCAATCAGACGCTACTAAAATTTCATTAATATAAACAGAGGTTATATAAACGAAGATTCACTGTATTGATCACATACAATATTTAGAATAATATTTAATATTTATCAGGATTGCTCAGTCAGATTTAAACTTTCACGAGATGCATAAAATCGTGTACTTTAAAATGCTTTGCAATAATAATTTTTCAGGGATAACAAAACGCGGTACTTTCAAAGTAGAATTATTTTATTAATATGTATTATATTACATCGAATAAATGTAATATACGACGTTGCTAAATTCCACGTGCGCGTAGAATGATTTTTAACGTAGTATATTTACATTTAAATACGCATCCATCTCGAAATGAACGAGGATTTGCTCGTTTAATAATTTTGCATGACAAACGATAGGGAGAACGACACTCATAAACGCGTGCATGTCTATGACGGATATTAAAATCGGCAAGAGAGCATCCTTGAGTGTCACGTGAAAAACTCATTAAAATCATTGTCAGCTGGTTAAACCAAATACATAATGTTGCGATCGTTGGCCGGATCAACGTTCATCCAAATTAATTTTAATTGCAATTTGTAGTACTCGCGATACTGTCTTACCTGTATTCATTATTTAAAGACATATTAATTGTCACGAATCGCACTTAATACAAGTGGCCATTATTAATTTCAGAATTAATATCTCATCGGCATAAAATGTGTATTATCTCGGAAATGTCCGTTGTATTCGTTAGTCGTCCATTAATTAATCAAAATGGCCAAATACGCGAATATCGTTTTATTCGATATTATATTCGGATATTTTAGTAGCTTCTTTCGGGAAGTAGTAAACGAAGAGAAGAAAAGAAATTTTTAATTCTATTAGGTTGTTGGAAAAGTTATATATTTAATAAAGTTGGAAAGAATTTATAAGACCAACGTTATGATATTAAATATAGCTATTAACGATAGAAAAACTTAGTTGTTCGATATAACGACGAAGACCGAGGCAAAAATATTGAACCTAAAATGTTTAACTCCATGTGTGCCATTTATATACACTAGAACATTATTTTAATTTCAAGAAACTGAATACTCTAGAAACCAACATAAACTACTTCGAGTAACCAAATTATAGAAGCTATTCAACGACTAGTCGCAGCTATTCGTAAAAAAGTAGATTAACATCGAAGTTTTTTTAAGTTTCGCTACCTTCCTTTCCAATTCAATAATTTCATTCTCTTCTGCAATCTTTATTTGTTTCCCTAACTATGTGTATTAATGAGCGGCGTATATAAACGAACGAATGAACTGGTAAATAATTCCGAATATATTCAAACGTACACCGATAATCTCATATTCTTCGTGTTACTCATACCCCGTACAAGTTTCGAGGGATTAAATCACGGGTCGCAAAGTTGGATGAATCGTTCCGTGCACCGTGGTATTACCCTTGTAAATTTTCGGATACGCGTGGAAATGCACCGGTGGAAAAACAAAAACTGCATCGTGTCGCGTGTCACACGAACATTGGAGACTAAGGAAAGTGGCGGTTTCACAAACACCTTTGTAATATCCAATAATAGCACGTCCAAACATATAAGTAAAAATAATAATAGGTATTTTGTTAAACCCTAATGACTTTCATTTGTAACATTAAGATTAACGGGCACCAATCCATTAACAATTTCGAATACTATAATCGTACGCAATAAATCTCTCGCTAGATACAATGCAAATCCTGATCCTTTTCAAGCTGCCACTTACATTTCGTACGTATCACACGGTTAACAATGATTATCCTATGCGGGACAAATCCTCTAAAAGCGAGAACACGATAAATAGCCGCGAAACAAACGCTCCGACAGAACTCGTCCACGGAACTGCAATCTATTCTACGTGGCGTCGCATCGTCTTCGAATTTATCACAATCAAGGGAAACAGAACAGTAGGTGTGGATGGCTTCTTTGGCACGAAATCTACGTGTACCGGTCAAAACCTTGGCTGAACCACTGGAAAAAGATTCATTAATCAAGAAAACAGTTACACGGTACTGTGATTCCCATTCTACCGAATTAATAATGTCTCTGTTAGCGTGACTGGAAAACTTCGAAGAAGCGTATCAAAAGCAGATATTAATCGAACACATGCACGTAAAGTTCCAAGCGAAAAAGGAGAACTTTTCTCATTGTCTCGATGTCTAGAATCACACTCGATAAATATTGTACACCTCCATTTTTCATGTTATGTATATTCATAAAGCAATAATAGCACAAATTCTAATTACTCCTTCTATACGTATCTCTATAATATGCTGATAAGTACGTTGAACGTTTATCGACAGCAATCTACCACTGCAGGAACCATGATGAATCGAATAATTAAAGCTCGTGCTACTATTACTCCAGAGATAATTGTAGGAGCATCAAGATTCACGATTCCCAGTTTTAGGCAATGTATCGCTGCTGATACACGTCACTACGAGCATTTGCTAACCTAAACAGTAAATTCACGTACCATTCCAACACAGCCTTGGTATTTGATCAGCTTTTCGGTATTCAACATCAATCCATACAACATGCGTTTAAATACGTTATAACATCCGCTGAAAAAAAGGATCCTATGCTTTTTTGCACAGGAATACCAGTTAAAAAATTCGAAAAAGCACTCCAAATAAAAGATATTTTCGTATCGCGCAGCTAAAAAATTTAAAGAAAAATATCCAATCTCGTGTGAAAAAATTTATTTCCTCTGTTCCAATAGCATTTTTCTTGAACGTGACGAAGTTGCTCGCTTTCCTCGGCGTTACAAACGAAGGCGGATTTTCTTGTGAAAAGGGGCGCCTTTCGCGACGCGTCGCGTTTCTTCTTGACCGTTGTTCCAGCTTACACAACTTGCCGGCTGAGCCGGATAATCGCGTTAACAATTACGTGCCGGTTCTACTGGGAGTTATCTAAATTGATTGCAAGAGTAATTGCATTCGCCGCCGAGGTTCCGCCGCGTGAAATTAAAGCGCGCCGTTTTAGCGTACACACGCGTACCACCCTTTCGCTGATATTTACACCGGCGCAATCGGGGATTCCGCCAGATTTTCTCCCTCTCTATCAATAGATTCCCAGCGAATTAGTTCGATTTTTTAATGCGTTGCTTTATGACGCACATAATTTATCTAGATGCAAATTTTTAATTGCCATTGCACTGCTATTTAATCCAGATGTTATCGGATGTTACCGTGCCATTTGAATTTAATTCCATCCTTTGATTCTAGATAACTTGAAGAATATGATGTATTTTAATTGCTGCATTGTTTCTGATTTTTTATAATGACTAGAGAAGAGTATTTAATTGTCGTTTATTAATGTAGATCAGTTTAATGTAATCACTCAAAAGGTAAATATACGTATTCTTTAAGTTATTTAAACAATAGAAACAACAGACAGACGAAATTGCCAAGCCGGCTGCCACAATGCGTTAAGAAGCGAAAGTAAGAGAATGTCCGTGAGAAAATACTGGCAATTAGAATTAATGATCCACGTCTCGCTTAAGCTTATGTAATTGTAAGTGCTAATTACCGTAATCCTATCGTCGTCTGTTTTATTATAAATCTTTTCATATTACTCACGTTCATCCTATTGTTTAAGTTTTACGATTAACTACCGTCTTATTCACTGAATCAACTCGCCTTGATTTTTCACTCTAAGAAACTAAACAAACGTTTTAGTTTACACACCGTACAAATATTTCATAGCTCGTAATTCGTTTAAAAATCGTTTAGAACCGAATGCGAAGAATTACGTGACAAATTATTTACTACGCTTATACAATATACTTTACCTGATCCTATCGAAAAATGCTCGACCACGTATGTACACTCACCCATGTATGTACAACCCCTAATAAAAATTATCGCGAAGTCTCGGCGTCGCTCGTCATTCTAACCTTCAATGTGTGTACAACTTGTTGAGGGATCAATGTGAGCAAAATCGTACGCGACAACGTAACAACTCTAGCGTTTCTCCGCGTTTCCAATTTCAAGTGGCATTCCGTTTTCTTCGACGAAGGTTCCACTCTCCTCCAGCGTGCGCATTACTAACAGACAGACAAGCGTCTCTCGTTGAAAGAAGAGACGAGAGCAACGAAACCAGGTTTCTCTTGCAAGATGGAAAAGATGGAAAAGATGGAAAATTGGAAGAAAGCAAAAGAGAGAGAGAGAGAGAAAGAAAGGGAACAATAAGAAAGCAACGAAGAGATACCGTGTAAGATATTCTAGGCAAGGTACGAGCCTGAGCGAGTTCCTTATCCATGGCACAGGGCGGTATGAGAAAGAAATCTTTAAAGCGTACTTTGATTCATAGATGGCCGCCTCGCCACTGAGGGACAGAACGTGACCCAGCATTAAGTGCTCTATAAAATATTGCGCTCATGTAAATATCCTCGTAAAATTCAGTCGGCTCTGTTGCCTCCTCTCGTACAACGACATTGCCATCCTCTTGTCGCACAACATAACGCTCATCATTTCCGACCGCGTGATATCCTTGATAATCGATGCGAGTCGCGATTTGATATCCCTTCTGTTCCTTTTATCGATCAGCGTGCTAACATTGTTCTTCTCCGCGTATCTCACCACCGGACTTTATTCGACGATTTTCTGCAATTCGGGGGCGATTATTGAACTGAGTGGGTGATACGTTGTTTAGAGGTGTTTAGTATTAGCGGTGAAGGGGTTAATAGGAATACAGGGATGCCGTTGATATTTTTGATATTTTGAACATTTTTTAAATTATATTTGTGGGAAGAACCAATATGAAGATTAAATTAGAAGAACTGCTCTTAAAACAGGTAGAAATTTCATTGAAAGCTAATTGCTATTCTAATTGTTAATTTGCTAATCTACCGTAGACCTCACAATATAAACCCTGTCATGTTTAACACTGGAATTACCACACCAGTCAAATTGACTGGTTTTAAAATTTCTATTTCATATTATATTTTTTTTCGCAATAATGTAATGACTTTCGCAACGATAACTAAAAGAATAATATAATGAATTTTTTTATGTATAAAAATGTATGTATGTATGAATATTTTTTTATGTATTCAAACTCAAAATAATTTTGTATGAATGCTACTTATACCAATACCAGTCAAAATGGCTGGTACTTATCAAAATATAGAAGGGTCTTGCAATCTGTTTATCGAACCCCAATTAACCAGCTTCCTCGCTTTATACAACTACCCACACGTTTTTAAAATTTTCACTGCGTATTATTCAATATGATGATATCAGTTATCAGGAAAATTCCGGATCGATCGCTAGATCGCTAAATGCCAACACTAGAAATACCACACCAGTCAAAATGACTGGTTCTACAATTTTATAAATGTGTTAATCCTCATTTAGGAATCATGGTCCCAGATGGATTAATAATACCAAAAATGTACTACATAACATGGAATTCCTTCTGCAAGGAAGTAATAAATCAATAAATATAAAAATATTCTATTATTGCGTATGTTTTAAAGACCAGTCATTTCAATTGGTTTTGGTAGAAATAGCTTCGTGTTAACTATCGGTAGTTCTAGTGTTAAAGAAAAATCAATTTCTAAACACTATAAACATTATGTTCTCTCTTTCTAAACATTATAAACATTATATTCGCGCTTTAAAATTTCTGATGGAAGTAGGTCCGCAATGCTAGTCGTCGACCAGTCTCTCCGATCATCGATTCGAAACGTGCATTATATATTTTCGTCGCCGGCGAGCAACAACTTTCCTCCTTGAGTTGTCTCGTTGCAATATTAACAGTTCACGGAAATATTTTAGATGCCAATATCGCATAGCTGTATGGAGCTTTCGCGAAACTGCACCGGAGACCGGAGAAAGAATACGTAAATTATTTTGGACGATCCCTAGAACAAAACGAACGAATTCTAAATATTAATATTTCGCGATCATCGCATGAACCTCCACCGTTTTTAGCCAGGGAACACACGACACGCTCTTGGATCTCGATGAAATAAATTTTTAGCTCGCTTCTCCTGTCGTCTTTGATCGACCGAGAAAAGTCCCTCGAGTTCTCAACTTTCAATCGTTCGCGCGTGCTGTGTACACGAATTTGTAACCAAAAACGCTTAACACAGGACGCGGTCACCTACCGCACGAAATCGTGCAGGCCAATCAAAAACTTTCCGGATGCATTGAAATTTTCATAAAAAATTTTTGACAAGAAACATCGTCTATGCAACACGTGCTTCGCTTAAAAAACGTATCTCACGCCTCGCCAACCATGTGTTTGCCTAACCAAACGAGTACCATTTCTTTTCGACGAATCGAGTAATTCGTGTGAGGAGGTTGTTGGAATAAATTGATTAATCGCGAAATTTGCTCCCTCGTTTCATTCGTTTAAAGCTTAAACGATGTTTCGTGCACTGGGAAATTTACACGTTTATGGGAGAGCATAAATTTGAGGCGAATATTGAACGGAACTGGTTCTAGTTAGCAAGAAAATAACAAGACGAGGAAATCGGTAATGAGAGACGGAAGTGAGCGAACGATCAGGGTTTAGCGCGTAATTGCTGATTTAAGATGCTGCACTGCATGATCGTGTTTAGGCAATGGTAACGTTAATATTTGCGTTTATGGATATGAGACGCTGTGTAAATCCTTCCTCTTATGTTTATGATCTAAAACTTTATGTACTTGATTTTGAAAGACTAATTAAGGAAAGCAAAAAATATTCCCGATTCGTGTGATATATGAAATTAATATAAAATCCAAATATGTTTTCCTCGTTAAAAGACTAAAATTAATTTGTCAGAATTGTAGCTGTACATACAATATATAATGAAAGATCGAATCATCTGTGTTATACAGAAAATAATGAACAAATGTTCCTGCCTTTATTTTTTTTCCAAGACATTTTTCTTCTTTATGGCACGCATTTGAAAGAAGTAATTCGTCGCTTTCTGCTTGAAATTCCATTTGCTAGCTTTGCTCACTTTGTGCGTTCACAGTTTACGATACATATACGTTATGCGATAGCATAGATAAGATTTTTGCAGTTTATTTAAAACAAGCATTGTTTCTCTTTATCGTGCGTGCACGTGTAACCGAATTTTAGTCAGCGAACAAATATTGGAAATGATTTTTGAGGTTGAAAGAGTTTTTAATGGTTGCGTACTTCCATACAAACTGTCATAAACTGCTGACCTGCATTCACGTAAATGACATTTGATATTTCAAAAAATCTTTCCAATTTATTTTTCTCTTATCTTCCGGTCAATTAAAAAAAATGTGTCACCAAACAGTGTCATGAAAAGCCTATCCCAACAGGATCCACAAACTCTTCCTAATGAGTGAAAAATATTAATCTATAATTGAATGCAAATGTTTAAAAGTATGTATTTGGCGTTCAATTTAATGCAGGAATATACATTTTCAGATAGATTTTAAACTTTACTAATATCATGATACTCGAGTCTCATAACCATATTAATAAAATTGTAAAATATTTCATACGGCACATTAATATGAATATAAAAGTTTTCTATAGTACGTGTTCGAATACTTTCGTGAACCAGTATACATTCGTATTTGTGGAAAATCTGAGCGACAAAAAGTCATACCTAACTATCGAAACCATCGTCATGACGGTTTTCTATTCCTTGTTAGAAGGTATCGCGGCGAACCACTCGTCGCGAGGTAAATTCGAAATCCGCACGTATGCGTTTTTCTTGAAAAATGGCAAAAAAGTTTATACGGTGAATCAGTTTCTTCCCGAAGCGACGCCGGCGTTTTATTGAGCGCACCTTTATTTCGCGATGGCTCACCGGTGATATATGTTCGATTGCATAACTGTCGTTCCAGCTGCGTTAGAGATACCGCTGAAGCTTCCCTCTAATTTTTCATTGTAATACGATTTACGGGAACTTCTCAATGCGCTCCTCTACAGGGCTTTCCACATAACTGGGACAACCTATATCTTTAAGATGGTTAGAAATTGAAATAATACCGTAAGACACGGTAAAATGGCATAGAATGAACACAATTTGGTGTATTCGTGATACATCACTTTTTTCTTATGCTTTGATACTGTTAGCTTGAAAATTGTTATACTTTTATATTATCCACGATACTTTAATGCTTTGTCAGATACCATGGGATATTTAAAGGAAAAAGAGGTGTTGAAGAAATTGATATAAATTCTAATTAAAAAATTTGGCAGTAATTCGGTATTTCGTTTTGCGATTTACCGGTTCATTTTCGTGCAAAATTCGTTTACATGAAATACAGTTAATTCGATTCTGCATTTTATACAAAACGTAATATTTTATCGTGCGCGACATAAAATAGTCAATTCCACGAGATTTCCACTTGAATATGCGCATATATTTATTTTATAATCGAAGGAAATACTTTGTGGATAACGAATCAAAGAGCTTGACGCTACCACCTGACAAATTCAAGATAAGAGTATAGGAAGATGAACGTATATTTGAAATTATTTTAGATTTGCAATATACAGGATGGTTGGTAACTGGTGGTACAAGCGGAAAGGGGGTGATTCTACGCGAAAAAGGAAGCCGAAAAAACAGAATAAAAATTTTATTTTTTTAATTTTTCTTTTTGTTTAATTTTTCCATCGAGACAACGATCTACAGTGAGATCAGTTATAACGAGACGCGATAAAGTGCACGCGTACCGAGCGAAAATTCAAAGTCGATTTTCTCGAAAACAAAGGCTCAAACGAAAAATTTTTATTACAGGGTAAATATACCCTGTGTAAATATATATGATATAATTAATATATATAATTATATATTTATATTTATTTATATAATAATATATACATATATTCATTGGAAAATGTAGTAATTTAATTTCATCTGAAAATATGCATTCATTTAAATTTCCAGTACAATTTTCCTCTATTATCGTCGATCACCTGCATTTACTAACTTTTCATCGAATAACAATATCAATTTCAAATAATAACGTGATAATCAAATGTTACGATATGAGTAGCATCTGTTACAGGAAAAATGTATATGAACTTTTAGAAATTGTCTATGTAATACATTTCTTTTTTTTTCAATTTCTATATTTTTCAAAAACATAATTTCAAACATTTTTAAATGTGTTTGCTATTTAAGATATGTTCATGAATTTATATCATGTATAATTTTCTTTGTTCTTCGTCTGTTTTAAAAAGCATCTCTCTTTATCGGAAAAGTTTCGCGAAAATATTTCTTGCTTTTACCTATCCTCTTCTCTAGAAATTTTGGAAGAATATAATACCTTAACCATACCGAGATTTTAATAATGTATTATTCATACCCGTATAGGGAAAGAAAAAAAGAGGGAAGAATAAAGATTAATCTATAACCCTAAACATTAGTTATGCGAGCGATTATCTCTCTTCTCTACGAGTTGGAGTAATATTATCTCTAGCACTTTTTATACACTGGTCGTTTTCTCCTGTGAATTTACCTTTTAATCCCTTACATCCTTTAAATTTTCAGTTCCTCGTTTCTCGTAACCCAAAGTAACAGTTCGTGAATTTCAATTACACATGCTACGCATACCTACGATTTTGAACAGTTTTGGAAGGTTCTACGATTACGAGAAATTGCTAGTAATTGATCGAAAGGTAATTTTTCCATTTGTATCGAGTATTGTAAATTATAAGGACATTTTTGCTTTAATAACACGATCCATGCACCTTGACCCTGTATACAAATTCGCATTTTAACATATCGCGTATCAACATATTTCCTAGTTACGAACGTAACACCTTGTTCTGTGAAAAATTCGCGCTGAAATCATTGCCAAATCGGGGCTATTTGTTTAAAAAAAGGCATTTCCTTAGAGATAGTAGAATTCTCTTTAAAAGAAGAAGATAAAATGAAAATCTCGAGGAGCAGAATTTTCCGCGCTGCTTCATACCAGCGAAGATAAAGCATCCAAAGTGTGCGCCAGTAAAACTTTTCGACGTTGCTTGCTTCGCAGATAACATTCCCTTAAGAAACCTGATGTCTCTAGAAATTAGACTCTTCTTCAAGCCTCGGTTTATGTTCACCGTCATTTTTTTCTATCGTTAATTATTATCTAATCATTTTAATCTATAAGAATATGCTACCGCTGCCGTCCCTTTACGGAAAATTTTTCTTATTTGTAATGAACGAAGAAAAATATAAAATAATTTAATATTTAGTTTGCGAAACTATACATTTCTGGAAACTAATATTGTGAAATAGTTTTAAAACACATATGAACAAACGTATGTACCTCACATGGTAATATTCAATTGAGCGGTGATATCGACACAGAATCAATTTAAGACATTAATCCCGAGTATGGGCGTATGCGCTCCAACTTGAAAACAAGCTTTTTTTAGTAATTCGAACAAAAGGTCAATCCGTTTCACAATGCAAAATTTGCCCGTTTTACATATTGGTATTTTATTTTATCCATACATGCTATTTTGGAAACTTTCGACATATATCAGGGCTTCACTACACTTTTTTCACACATTTTTTGACACATTTCTCTTTTCACTGCATTTTATGCTTGGATATCGTTAACGTCGACGAAATTTTTGTCGCTGAATATTAAAAATAATTTTCATACATTTCCCTGTGGTTACATTGTGAAATTTGAATATGGAGTAAACTATAAATAATAACAATGAAATAGGTATAAACAACGATCTAAATCTAAAGAAATACGGCTTAATAGATATTTAAATCTGTCATCTGACTGATAAAAAAAGATAAGTGTGCACGCATTTGAAAAAATGACCAATTATTCAATGAAAAAAATGGCCGATTGATTGTTACAGTGACGGGGCTCGAGCCAGACTTCACATACCCGTTGGAGAACTTAACGATCTCGCAGGGTCGAGACGCAACCTTCACCTGCGTGGTGAGCAACCTCGGTGGATACCGGGTGAGTCCTTCCTCCTCCGCGAGCGGAGATCACTCTGGCGGCGCCAAGGCCCGGGTAACTATTTTACCATTAACCTGTGTCCGCCTGTAATGGACTACCTTATCTACTACTACTACTACCTACTACTACTACTACTACTACCTACTACTACTACTACTACCATCACTACTACTATTACTACTGCACTACTTATATGCGCGTGTGCCTGCACCTCACAGCACTGCATTTAACTGCACCACTGCCAGCTATGAAAAAGAAAACCACCGCAGCAGCCGCCACCATCACTAAAGCATCTCTCTGTACGACATCCATTTTCACCCATCAGCCGATATAGAACCGCTGCACATGAACTGAAACGTGCCAGCCCGCGTGACTTAAACTTTTCGAGCATACTTTTTTCTTCTTCCGCGGCGTTCCTTCCTTCCTCCGTCATTCTCATTCCTTACGGCTTCTCTACGCCGGACCTTGTCGACCGGAAGGTGGTTCCTCTTGGTAACGAGACACGCGAGAAAAAAGTAAACACACGAAAAGAGTAGAAAGAAACGAAACGGAACGAAAAGAAAGAGAACAGACGTAAAAAGAACCCGCGATTACAGAACGATAGGAAGAAAGAACGAGAGAAAGAATAGCTTGCAGAATAGCAGACGATAGCTTGCGAAAAGTTCGTACATATTGTCTCTCTTTCACTGTGTATCTGTACACGATGACAACTGTGACACCAGACTGTTTCAGGCGTAGTTAGAGCGTTCGGCCGGTTTCCTTCGACCGTGTTTCCTCACTTTACGTTTTACAGAGTGTTTCATATGCGATAAATATACCGCTGATTACAGATATTATAATATTATATTATATTATTATATTATATTATACTATAAGTACATTTCATACTATAGTAAAGTTTGTGGATATAGGTTTATATAATAAATAAAGTTTGTAGGAGTTGCTCGGTCGAGAGTCATTTTTTGAGTAATTGGCAGGACATCATCTCCTGCCTTCTAACAGCTTACCTCTTCAGGGCTTCAGGGCTAATTCTCTAAAACGAAATAGTCAGTCATTACAATATGTATGTTCCTTGATATTTCTAAGCATTTCATGTCTATCGATTCCGGTTTCCTTCTCATTTTACGTTTATTTCTAAATTTTAAAATCCTTCGCTCCATCATTTTGAAACACTCTGCGTAGATCCTCGTGTTATTTCATATTTGTTTCACTCATGAATTATCATGAACAATCGATGTGAACTGGCCTTCTAATCGCTGCTACGTATCGATACCAAGGTAGCATGTGCTTATTCTTAGACTCTTTCATAGACAGATCCATTTTTTAGTTCTTGCATTAATATAAGTTTATTTTTTTAAATTAACACTCGGAGCAATATTTAGATATTTAAAAAATGGCATTGCCGTTCGGACAGTCTAAGGCATCTGAAAAATAGCAGTAGCTTGGAAAGTAGATTATGCGGAATCGAACCTATAGCTATTGATAAATTAGATGAAGAATAAGCAGAAAATTAGTAATTGTAAAGTCAAACTGCCAATCTAATTCTTTTTCGAGCTCACAATATACAAAAAGATACGACGAATGCATCACAGCAAAGTAAAATCTAAAAAGTAATTAGAAGACTGAGCCTGAAAATTTTTTTTGGGAAAGAAACATAAAAGATATAGAGCAAGAGACAGACATTGATGACAAGACATAGATCTGCATTTAGATCAAATGTTGTTAACATAACAAAAATAACAAATATTCGGTACGAATATGAACATGATAAACAATAAATATACAGCGTTTAACAAAAAGCGGATTAATACCGCTCTAGTTAGCGATGTGGAGAACTCAAATATTTATGCAATTGAATAAATAAAGCAAAAATATTATTTCCGATAATTGCAATAATATTTATGATAAATGAATAAATTGCTAATAGAAGTTATTTATTATATTAAATTTTTATTTAATTGTTAAACTATACAGAAAGCTAATAACATTGATGTTTTCCCGGCTGCTGCAATCTACCTATTTCCATCGGAAAAAACAATACTCTAGAGAAATCAAAACAATGTACCTTCCATACGATATATATATGCACATTCGTGTTTGTTGAAAGTCAAATAATTGTATTCGTGTTTCAGCCAATCTTTTTCTTCCATGCTTTCGATAATGTCATTCCGGTGATATATTTCACTCGATATCTTCCATTTCAATAACTAAATACATACTTGAAATATATTTTGCACAAATGTGTAACGAACGAAATTGATTATCGACGAAACAAACAGCCATTAATTTATTATTCCCTGCAGCACTCCAAGTATTCGGAATTAGTTACATTTTTCGCCGATAAATAATAATCTTTCGTATACTTGTCGTTTACGATGAGATATATATTTGATCGCGTTAAAGCATAAAGCATAAACTTTTGCAGTTAATAACAACATCCAAATTAATAACCAGATGACAGTTAATATCCAAGTTAGAGCTTCTTATAAATCGATATATTCTCTTGATTATCTTGCACAAACAAAAGCGGTAATTTCACAAGTAAAATTCGTGGAAATATATTTGACAGTTTTACGATTCCACTTGTTGAACGAATTTCTTACTGTACGAAAGAGTCGGCGAAGAGAATATTTCTTTTCGAAGAGATTTTCGTCGAAAGTTGCCCTGTAGACTTTAATTAAGCCTTGAAACCTTAAACTTTATAACTCGGGAAATGAATGATTCTTTTTGCCAATGGGGTTTGCGATCCACCTTCTTCCTCTCGCTGTTTCCAAGCTGCACTCGTTTGCACCTTTCCAAATGGAAAAGGTATTCCTAAAAGAATTTTCTGAAGTTAAAAGTGTTCTCTACCTCCTCTTAATTTTTTTCTTATTACTTACTATCGTGACGAAGGTGACGAATGGAACGATTCTAAAAATGATATAAAAATTCCTTCCTCTTTAAATAGTTATAAATCATATTCATTCTTATTTTCATCAATTCGACAACAGTTTGAACGAAGTCTCGAAGTATCCGAAACGAGAATGAAATTGATACGTAGGAAAAGGCGAGACAAAGAAATGTGTTTGAGAAACGCATGCATAATTTCAATTATCGCTTGTTCCGCGAAAGAAAATCATCATTCTTTCTCGAGCGCAGCGAGACGCGGCCGAAGGCGCGAACCCGCCTAACTTGCTGCTATTTGACTTGCTGATTCGTATACGACAAATTATCATTTTCATTTTCATCCTCATGATCAAGAGTCCCGGTTAAAGTCTTGCGCCAAATGTATGCGCATATATACGGCCGTAAACACGCCGAGTATCTTTGCCCCTTTGCGAATACGCTGAATGACAAATCACTCTGGCCTAACCATCTGATATCTTTCGACTTACGCAAGGAAAGGTGGTTTAAAGAAAGGTCAGAAAATTTTAACTCTTCATATTTTATTTTTCATTCATTTATCGTGGTTTCTATCGAGATATTTCATATATCACGAAATTCTCCGAATTTTTTTTTCGATATCACACAAAAAAGATTTCGATCTATTCTTTTTTTTTTTTTTTTAAGTTCGTTTAAATCACTTTACTAATAGAAAAAGAAATTGCGAACGACGGATAAATATAGAAGGTTTGATATAGCAGTGGAAATTTTAAACACAGTGTTTCCTTTGAACGAAAATGCTCTCGAAAAATTTTTAAGCTACCTCACATCAGATTTCTCACGAGCTGATATTTTTCGCGTTTCCAGCTCGAATATTCCTTCACGCAACTCTCTGAAAGCCTCGGTGAATATTCTTCCGTAGTGGTTGTTCGTGGTGACGTGTATCCACCAAGACGAGCAACTTAAACAAGCGTACTCGAAAAGCTTAATCTTCATTCACGCGCCGATGAATAGCCGGCAATAAATGTATACTATAGTGCGATATACCAGTTAGAAATACAAGTTTTACCATGATGATTTTCGCTTTTCCGCACGGACTGCTGATATCATCAGTTTTCATCGTATTGCAATCGAGAAATATTTTATGTTCAAGCTTGCGTAGCAAAAACATTAATACGAAATGAGAAATAATCGCTGCAGGTAATTCAAAGATAAATTAGCCAAGAGAATTTGAAATCTTATCTTGGAAATTCATTTGAGAGAACATCATCCTTTGTGTATTTAAGAAAATTAATTTTGATATTCTACTGCAATGATAAATGGCTTCTTGGCTTTTTAGATTTAAGCTTCGACGCTTAAACGCCATAATTGGAACTTCCAGAACGAAACATTGGCGATACCCAGACATACCGGAACGTGACAACTAGTTACAACTTCCGACAGATCTTTCGTGAGATTGCTCGTGATAATTATTGTATGTTCGCAAATTTCCTTCAAATAGTTAATCGAAAGTATTTTTACATAACAAATTCTTTTTCAAAATCGTGAATCTTCTAGAACATTTCAGCATTATCAAATTTCTGAAAAATTTTACCAAATTTTATTACAATTATCGTAATAAAGCTTTCTTACTATATTCTAAATTTTATTTAGAAAAATTTAATATTCTATATTTATAATTATTACATGGCCACCGTTTAATCACTGCAGTAACTATACTTTTATTATCACAGCGGATTAAATTATAGTACTCATATATATCGGGAGCACCATAAGTGAACCGAAAAAATACACCGTAAGTTTTAATATCGTTCGAGCAAAAATTTATTCGTCCCGTTATTGAACCTAGTACTTTCCAATACGAAAAGAAGGTATTCTACAAACACGAGATTAGGTTTCACGGTTGGCCGCTGATTCATCACGGAGAAAAATTTTATATGATCTATATATAAACGCACAGACGTATGTCGCACAAAACGTTTCTCCACAATTGCACAACACACTTGAAACTGTTTGTTCGTGGGATGAAATATGATGCAAGCTGCATTGGACGACAGTTGAGTGCACAATGTTTAAGATGTGTTATGCGTCGTAAGTAATAGCGGGGTCTCGACGATCGAGTCGAGTGTTGAATATCAGATTGTTCTTAGCGTATCTATGAATTCTCACTTATAAAAGGCATGCCTTGATGCATGATTATATGATAACAGAAGGTGATGACAGAGGTTGCATGAGCATGTTTTTCAATAAGCATTAATTTAGATTAAATAAGATTAATAAAAGAGGCGGATTAATCGTTGGTAGAAGATAGAAAGTAAAAGAGGCTCTAGATATCAGGTATATGTTAGAGAACACGTGATGTCAGATTTTATAGAATGAATATAGAGAAATAAGAACTAGTAAATGAATTAATAAGAAATAGTAAAGTGAACTAATAATTTAAGCTGATCAGAAGACCAAGCGTTTAAAAATTCATTTGACCCCTTCGTTTTCGGTATAATTGTACTGACGTTTTTAAAATTCATCGAACGAAATATTCATTCCTATTTTGAATTCTTTCTACATTGGGTAAAATATCATTAGAAAATAATAGATAATGCGCTAGGTAGAAAAATTACAGACAAACGTTTACATTTGCTAAATAACTTTGAAATGAAAGGGTTAAATGGTGTATATAAAATATATAACAAACGTAAGATATTTTTTGTCAAATATTTGGATTACAATAACAAACAGAGAATAAATTAAGATAATGTTGGTAGGATTTATCATCGAGTTAAAGAGTCCACGAAAATAGAAAATGAAAAATGAAAGACTATTTCATTACGAACAAACTTTAAAGTTCCGATTTCCCGAAATTGAATGAAACGAAATAGTGCCATAAAAATTACAATTCTATTATTCTTTTTAAGGATCGAACGAAATTAATTATCGCTTCAGTTATTCATTAACTGCCGAAAACACTCCGTAGCGTTAATTATTGATAAATTTAACCAATTTAACGGGTTCTCTTCAATCGTCAAATTATTATTAAGGTCGAATCGCCAGAAATATCAGATTGAATTTATCGTTCTCGAACGATTTTTAACAGCTCCACGGCGAATTATTAGGCAAAGTACCGGCTCGTTTTGAACGAAAATCACGAGACATCGGAAGCTGATCCGTCAAAACGCATAAAGCTTCGCATTCAACGAAAGCCTGTCGTATGCAGTATAACAGAACCTCAAGATAAAATTCGAAATTCACTGTGACAATTCTGAAATAGCTCCACTCCGTTGTTTATAATCTATTATTACCATATCCATTGCTCCTCTTGCACGCGGTCTTTAAAGAGATTTATGAGCGAGCGTCGCACATTTGCCATTCTCTTTCTCATGGCAAAAGAATTATTTACTACTATCATCAAAAGAAAAAAAAGGATTCCACCCAAGAAAAATGATTGAACAAGTAATAGCAAACGAAGCAAATAACCGTTTTCATTGTAAAAGAAAAAAAGGACGAAACACTTTTATGGGCACGGAAAAATCGTATTGCGTTTCGAGCGTTAAAACAATTACTCGTTCATCGTGGTTGTAACACACATGACTAGCCATAAAACGTAATTCGTCTTAAACGCGCTTAAGTGTACAAGTCACAATATGTCGCAATGTTTAGGAAAAAGTACGATTTTGTACCACCAAAAAATAGCTGTACCACCAAGTCTGGAGAATATAAATACTTTGGATCCTACGAAATTAAAATTCTACAAAATGAAGAACCTCCAAGTCAAAAGATTAGAGAGTCTTGTGACAGACGCTCGACGAAGGAATTCTAATAAGATAGACGCCTTCTCTAGTGGAATTATCAGGGTTTGTATGGAATTGGTGGAGACTCTATAGCCAAATCCCGAAGAAACTCTTTCGTTCGTTCTTGATACGTTTAAATATCAAAGCTTTGTAAATATAATTTGTAATTGTTTTTAAAATGCTTGAAAAGTGATTCCCTCGACAGAATAATTTTATTAATTTTGTCACTATCAGGATACACTGTATAGATTATGTGCTTCGCTTCACAAAATTATATTTTTACTGTTAACAAAAATTATGACTCCAGTTGAAAATCTTTGATATTGTCGGTGAATAGTAATTTATAAAAAAATTGCAAGCCAGAATAGAAGAAAATCATTGGTTCGTCCCTTTCCTATTTTTAAATAAAACGTTGAATAGAGAAAATTCCCTATAGCGATCAATACTCACGGATCACCGTATCTGAAATATATGTTACTCGTTTGTCGAAACGAATAAAATGGCGGCAAGATAAAACCGTGATTTAAACGAATACTTATATCAAAGACATCAATACAAGTTGTACAGGAGATCGTCGGAATCCGGGAACATTAAACAGTCAATCGAAAGTTGAAAAATGAGGTAAGTTCAAGGGAAGAAATGTACAGATTCATAAATATGCTCCGCCAAATTTTAGCGCACGATACTAATTACGTCAAAGTCGAGAAGATTAAGTTAAGCCTTTGCCTCGGACGAATGTACATGTATCAAAAGCAGACGGTTTCAAAATTCATATCTCCCTGGTACACGCCGCGAAGTAATCTGTTTAATTAACAGCATAACATGTGAACTACATGAAGTATCCGATGAATTTTGTAGCCGATAATTCAAATAATACAAAACTGATCGTTCATAAAGAAATAGACCTCATAAAGTTAGAAACACTAAATGCACTTATGTATTTTCTATAATAAATATTTTGACGAAAAATGAGGTAAACTCGAAAAACCATTGAGAAATTATTAAAATTTATAGGAATTGTTATCCTGTTTGAAAGCTTAACTTATAAAAATCCTACATGTCCGATAAAACGTTTTCTACAAGCAGTGAAAATTATTCAAAAATGATTTTTGTTCCAAAGAAGTATTTAGATTTCTCAAAAAATTTTTATTTTGCTTTCTGTGACCTACGTTCGACATTGATATTATATTTAGCCTATACAGTAAACTACCAACATTTACAGTAAAAGTATGCTACCAACCAAAGGATTATTACCTAAACAAACAGAATAAGAGAGGAATAAAAGCAATCCAGGTCATATTTTAGAAGTATTATTTCCTATCGACGATGGTCGTCACGTACCTTTCTCTATTTTATCTTCGATCCGTCATTGGTCTGGCGTACATAAATTTCGTTATAAACGCGAAGAAAAAATCGAATCTGTCGTTTATTGACGGTTCCTTGCAATATAGTGTTATGCCTATTAATTATGAAAAAAATTGCATAAAAACAGCTGTAATTCAAAGAAACGATAATCCCGTCGATTCTCAATATTGAATTTGACGAATGAAAAACGCATAAAAGCAGTCGTTATAATTTACTGCGGTGACTAACTAGATATTTTATTTCTGGATTACGTATATCCCAGTTATTTCTAAATTACATGCAAAAATAAGATGGATTGATCAAAGTGATAAATTAAAATATCCCATTGACAATATTTTAGTCCCCGAGTGACTAATTTAATATACTAAGTTAAATTAACGTAAGTTAAGAATAAAAAGAAACATCTACACGTCAATTCCACTTACAAACAGTTGACGCGGCGAATCGACCGACTGTATTTCTGTAACAAGTTTACTAAAAACAGATACTATAGAAATATCCTGTGTATCATCCACACACACAAAGAAATGAAAGGGAAAAAACTTTGATAAAAGTACGAACCAAAGAAACGTCAACTATGAAGCAACTTTACGTATAAAAGACAGGCGCAACTTTATTACAATGTCCTCGAGAAAAGCATAAACATCAGCGCTAATTACCACGGGCTTCAGGAAGAAGAATATTAGGAATTAAATATCTCGAAACAATCAATCCTTGTAAAATTCTATAAAGACAAAACTTAAGCTTTATAAAGCTATCTTTTGAAGACAGACTCTTATTTTACATGATATAAGTAGCTCGCATGGCTTAGCGCTGCCGAACCGTACAATGTCAAAGAACCAACAAAGTTATCTTGAAACGAGCAACCTAAAATTCATTTCGCATAATATAGACACGATACCATAGTAGAAGGATGATATTTTTATAAAGAAGCTTTCGCGTCTAATTGCTGCAAAGCTACGAGACCTTTCGACAGGAAGGAAAAATAAATAGAAGAAATAAATCCGAAAACAAGTAAAATAAAATAGCCAACAGGCCGAAGCAAGGTGAATCGTTAACCAGGCGACGGAATTCAACAAACCGTGCAACCCTTCTGCCGATGAAAACAGCCGATGATGACGAAGAAAACCGTGACGGTCACGTGTAGCCGTAGACGCGTAAGCCGCAATATCATACGGGTCGCTTGATACAATCGGTTAATCGCGCGATGCTGCGTGTGTAAAACCGTCACAGTAATCTGCTGCGAACCGAGCACTCTCCAGTAATAAATACTAACATTTAAAGTTGTCCTCAGTTGCAAAAAGCAGAGGCCGAGGAACAAAAGCTAGTGAGGGAATAATGCTTTCTGAAATCTCGAGCGTAAAGCCGGCCGGCAGCGGCAACCAAATAGAACCGGTGGCCGTTTGAATATAACGAAGCGCGAGCAGAGAGGCCAAATGCATGCAGAAGAAACGGAAACGGATGAAGGAGAATAGGAAGACGATGAAATAACATTAGACAGCGTGAGAAGAGGGGTGACGAGAAAGAGGGATGGGTGACCAACAGGAAGCAGCAGCAGGATACGAAGAAAGGGATCGGGCCCTGCGAAACTTTTAATTAGCAAGCTTATCCATTTATCTGCATGCCGTTGAAAGGAACAGCCGTAGCTCGCTACCGAAAACAGAAGTCGAGAAAATAAAAGAATAGTCGGTGAACAGGGGAGAATGCAGTCGTACGAACAGAGAAAAGGGGATAAGGTAGGGAAGAAAACGAGAAGAAGGATGAAAAAGAAGACGAAAGAGGGAAGTTAGGTGGTCGTGGAAGGAGGGTATGAGCGAGAAGATGGCGGGAAATAAACGAGGTGTGGTAGACTGGACCGACGAGGCTCCTGATCCCACAATGCGCCACAATAGAGCGCCGACGATGGTTTTGCATATGAAAGAGGGCCGAGAATGGAGACCACGGTAGATAGGTGCACATAGTGTGATATTATATCTGACTAGGGTTCCACGTCCTTCCCCCTTCCTCTATTTCGCTCTCTTTCCCCTTTCGTCTGCTCCATCGTCGTCTATCCACGCTCCCATCCTCTTATCCTATCTATTCTTCTCTCTCGCTTTCTATCTTCCTCTCCGTGTACACGCTTCCTATCCTTTTTCTTCTAGTTTTCTTCTTCACTTTTTCTTTCGCTTCAAGTTCCTTTACTAGTCCTTATTTTTCACCCTCGACAAAGGTACGAGGCCGCCAGACCGATCGCCAGTTGAAAATGCGTAGGGAAAACTGCATTAGGCGGAAGGCGTCTTTCGCTTAAGATAAACTCGTTTCCATAGAGCTCAGGCCTTTAAAGTCGTGGACTGCTCATTGTGCTGCAAATTTGCGACTGCTCGCGAGACACCGTTGCTAGATCATTCTTTTCCTCTTCCATATCATTCTTTTTCCTTTCTCCATCGTTATTGCTCTCCCCCTCCCCTCCCCCCCTCTCCTATATGTGCAAGCTCCTTCAAGTTTGTTTTCTCTCATGTTTTCTACTTTCTTGTTCTCAAAGACGCAACAGCACCGGAAAAAGCTAATTTTGCTGCGGCACTTAATGTTTCCGGTCACGTCTATTTCACTATGACTTTTAACTAATTTCGTAGCTCTAAAACGGTACGATATTTCAAAATGACAAAGCGTCTTCAAAAATACTAAAAAGTCTTAAGAATAAACAATTTTAACGTTTCACGCGGCTTCTTAAATCCAATAATTCTCAAGCCTTCCTCGGGGGTGGATTTCGCGGCCAAACGGCGAAGAGTTTTCCGAACGAGAAAGGGGTTTCCCTTCTTTCGTGTATACGATCCTCCGAGCGAAGATCGTGCCGCGACTTTCGACTTTCCCTGAATATTTCGACTAGCCAGCTCGTTGAAAGATCGAAAGAAAGAGGTGGAGCCTCGGAACCGACAAGCGTTCCGCGTTTCGACGCAGTTTCCTTAGGCGTGTACGCGGAGCTTAAATTTATGAAAGGGTTGTGGAGCTGTTTAAATAAAACAGTAACGTAGGCAATGAGAAACCGTTAATTACAACCAGCGGATGATAAAGGTGGTGCTTTTTATGAAACTATAAAATTATTAAAATGAAATAATACAATACTACGGTTTGATGGTGTGCAATCGTTTTATAAATATTGCATTATTGGATATCTTTTTAAATGTTAATACCCTAAAGGAAGATATAAATTAAACCAGATATTGCCGCAAATTGAAAAATGTTAAACAATATCGTATCATAGCAAATACCAAGTAATAACCTTAATAATAGCTCGATATCCCGAAACAGATTAATCATCCATCGATGAATCTCGAAAAGAACGACGTAAAAGCAAAAGGTCCATCGCAGAGGACGATAGGACTCCGAGGGGCGGGAAAGTGGCATAAATGTTTCAGAATCGCGCGCATCTGTCGTCCGGGGGACTTTTTCAGTTCCCGAAGAGAGCTCGTTTTTGGAGCTGCTCAGGAAGGCGAAGGGCAAGTAGAAGGAAAGGGAGAAGAGGGTTTACTATCCTCGTATAATGTATTATAAGTGGAGGCACTCACAGGGCCGTCACTACCAAACACTCAAAGCCCTCCACCCCGCTTTCTCTAGCTTCTAGCTACTGGTTGGTCTCTCTCTGTCTCTCTCTCTCTCTCTCTCTCTCTCTTTCTCTCTCTCTCCATTCCACTGCCGCTTCCAAACGCGATCCTCCACCTCACCCTCACAGCTTCTCCGTAAACCTCTCCAGCTGCCTTCTCTGTACACTCCGCTTTCGAGTTATCGATAAGAACCGCAGACCTCTTTTGTTGGTTGATAGATAGCCTATCAAAGCGACGCGAGGTCAAATATTCGACATGCCGCCGGTTCAATTTCGTGCCAATAATATCTATGCGAAATAAGAAAACTTCCCGCCAAAACTTCGCGTACATCTATAGGAGACCGAGCTGCATTCGGGAGGAAAATGTTGACGTTGGAAAATGAACTTCGTCTACTGTATCTCGGATTGTTGCCTCCACGGTATAGCTTAGTAAAATTGGATAATATTTTTCGCATTGCGGTGAAATATCTGGGTTTTTAGGATCGATAAAGTGTTTAAACAAAGCGCACTTCTAAGCATATTGGTTAATTAAGTTTGAAATATTTCTTTTTAATTGTAATGATGGCACTAATCAATATTAAAATTAAAGTCTATCTATTGAGAAGATTACTCTGTTGTATAAAGATATAAAATCTGACAGTCATCAAGAACAATTAAAGAAAGTTTATCTGAGAAATAATCGATTGAATTTAAGTTTAAGCATATGATGTGAAATGCCTCGTTGATATTGTAGGTGTCTCGTAGTTTAGTCGTCGTAGGATTTCTCAATGTAAAGAATTATAGTTTATATATATAATCTAATATCATTAATATGTGCAGATATAATACGTTTTTAAAATAAGATAAAAAGTATCCTACACAACGAGATGTTAAGAATTAACGATCTCAGAAATTGAAATTGAGAAAACGCGATATAGGAAGTTTCTTTAGATACTTTGAACAGGGAAATAGATATAATAAATTCAGAAAAAAATTAATTATCGTATAAAAGAAGAAAATAAAAATATTAGAAGTTTGATATTTAATAAATAAGTTTTGCAGGAGAATACTAAGAGATTAAAATGCTTGGTTCGATACATATTTTGCAGAAGAATCTAGGAAAACATCTACGTTAACATTAATATCGGTATTCTGAGAAAACAAAGTATTCTGTACTAAACAGTATATTCCTTATAAATAAATCTTTGTTAAGTTCTTCTGCAAGCATATGTATTGCAAAAAGAATCAATTCGTCCTTTTATTATTACGAAGCTGATTAAACCTTTATAGCGTTATAAAATCCATGCGGAAATGGAGCATGCTTAAATGCTAGAGAGAAACTTTAATTACTCTTTGACAGGATTGTGAATTCCTTTGATCTTGCCAATTTAAAAGAATCTCTATAAAATAACGCGTTGTAAAAACATTCGTACAATCGATAGTTAAATCCAGCGCGAAATTTAATTTATAGATACTTGTGTAAACGGGAAAAGTAAAATAGTGGAAGGAATATTATTCTCACTATTCTAAAATGCAAGATAAATCATGTAATTGGAACGAGTCGTATTTTCTGTTTAAGGATAGAAAAACCAGAGGGAAAGACAAACTACGGTATAATGAAGTTTATCTTTCTATAACGCATCTTCTCGTATCATATTTCTCATGAGCGCAACGTTACGTAATTATATTTTTCCTGCATAAGTTTGTTCAATAGTTTGAAATTTTTAATGCTCTTAAAACGCGATAAAACGAGTTGAAAATAGCGACGATGAAAATGGTACCTCCAAACATTTTCCAGTTCGACCATTCGTTCGGCTTTCTTTTCCCAATTTTTTTATATATAATTAATCCAAGAGGTAACGTAATGGCTTAAAGATTACTTTTATAAAAATGTCAACTATTACATAAAAACTATCCCAAATCCCATATTAAAGGATAGTCTTAAGTAACAATATATTTATAATCGCTAGTTTCGTTCTTATGAACTTTTCATTCACAAAAAGAAATTTTAACGATGAGCAATCACTTTCATCGATTAATTATGGATAAACTCGAATTTGAGCATGTTTCATTTCCATGACAAAGGGTATGAAACGAGTCGAGATCGTTTCGAAAATGAGTTCTACGCGGAATTATCTAGCAATTAAGGTATTAAAACATCGAGTCTGTGCATATTGTTAGCGATAAGTTTTCGCCAGTGCCGTGCGAGCGGTACCGTGCACATGGACGAAGAAATAGCGCAGTGTGTTAAGAAATGGGTTTGTGAGGCCAGGTGGCGTGGATCAAAGCAGACACCAAGGCAGTCCTGGCGATTCACGAACACGTGATCACGAACAACGCGCGTTTATCAGTAACACACAGTGACTACAACACGTGGACGTTGAATATTCGTGGGGTACGCCGAGAAGATCGAGGCATTTACATGTGTCAAGTCAACACGGATCCTATGAAGAGTCAGGTACGAATAAATTATCCTCTGAAGTAACAAGTCGTGCAATAAGAAGAAAAAAAAAAAGGAAATGAAAGAAAGATAAAGAAAGAAAGAAAAAAAGAAGGGCGGAGAAAGAGTGGGAAAGGAAAGGAAAATGGTCGGAGAAGTAGAGAATCTTTTTACCGTAGATCCGGGTCAGATTTTTATTGTACGCAATGCTTTGGTATGGAAGGCATTCATTTCAAAGTGAAATCCGTTCTGTGCTTGGTGAAAGTAGTGTTTTCCGACGGTCTGCACCCGCATAGACGGAGGTGGCTAAATTCCAACGAATTATGTTCTAAAATTTTCGGAATTTACATGGCAGAAATACGACCGTTTCCTGTCCCAGCTTAATTAAAATCTGCTTAATAATTAAACGTCTTCGAGACCAGAAGTTAAAATACATTATCACGATTTCCTTGGATCGAGAATAATTCGTTGATTTCATGAAATTAGAGAATTATCCTTTTTCGGATTATATGATAATATTGTCATATCCTCTTTGCAATAGAGCATAATAATACCGATACCTTGGTGTATTGAATTTACAGAGCGCGTTTCTAGAAGTGGTGATACCGCCGGACATAATATCCGAAGAGACCTCGAACGACTTGATGGTACCTGAGGGCGGATCCGCAAAACTGGTCTGCAAGGCTCGCGGCTATCCAAAACCTGAGATCGTATGGAAGCGAGAAGATGGCGCCGAGATTATTTCCCGTGCCGGATCGTCCGGTGGCAAAACGAAAAGTGAGTATGTTTACAAAACCTACAAACCCGTGATTGCGTCTCCAGTTAAGTTCGGTTTTTATCTTCATTACATCAGTTGGAAATACGTCGAGTATTTTTGCACTGGTTGTATTTCTTTAATACGATCATTTTTTGAAAAAGATAATACTCTTTATAAGTCGCATATTTGATTACCAATTGTGTAACTCGGATTAAACAACTCGAAAATATTATTCTACCTGATATTTCAATTATTTCAGCTCCATTTTCATTATTAAATTTTCTTTCACGGTTCTATATGACAGGTATTATATGTAAATATGATAAAATTACTGGATATTTCATGGAAAATATGTATGGGCTTTTGGAATTTTATTTGCGATTTATATTAATAATAATCTTTTTGCATCCTTCGGTTTTATCAATGATTTCAGTATTCATACAAAAATATCAGCAATTTTGAAAATAACAATACCGTATAATTTACATTATAGTCAATCAACGTTGAATAAAGGAGGATTTATATGTTAGCTGAATCGACCTTGAGTATGCGAAAAGATCGAGAAATGGCGATGCCAATGACGTGTATATAATATGATAATATATTTTCGATGTAAGTGAAGCGGTTCGTATAAAACATCAGATTGAAATCGGAAAACAGGGATAATATCGAAATTGAAGTCAATTCGTCAACTTCACCTCGTACATTTCAATTCATAAATCACAACTTTTTGAAGACCTCCCCTTTTCTGATCGAGGCAACTGTGTCAACTGATATGTGGTACAAACGAAATTTCAGCAAATTCATGCATCTTGTGACTAGAATTTCAAAAAATAGAAATTTTTCTGTGTTAAAAATGGAATAAATTACAGCAAAAATCAAACGAACTTTTATAAATTAACTTTTGCGAAGTCGACGCATTCAACGTATGATGGTACATTCAACGAATTAAAACATCCCAACATAATTTTTTCTTTTTGCGACAAATTTTTTCACATTCGTAATATAGTTTGCATGATAATTTTCGCATATTTTCATACTTCGGTGATTATGAAATCGATTTTAAAGTGCAAGATATAGGATAATTCCTCAGGCTACTGAACTCGTGAGCGAAACGAAACTGTCGCCACTCATATTTCAATGTTTTCCTTCTCGTTGCATCGAATCATGCAAATATTCGTCGCCTCGATACTTGTCACAATGCCGACTTAAGTAGAATTTTGACAGCCATTGAATGAACCAGTAATTTGATACATTCTCAGCGAAGAAATAATTTTCAAACTCGACGTGCACAGTATAGACGTAAACAAGTTAAGGAAAATAATTCATACTTTAACGTTGTAAGATAATACCATGGAACATATGAATTCTAATCTCATTCACTAGACGTGACAAATATGAAACCAGGCGTCAATTTGTGAAAAAAGATCCCACGTCGTTTCTTGAAGTTTCTTTTCGAGGAAAGCACGCGCATTTTTTTTTTTTTTTTTTTTATGTTAGATAGCGAAATATTAGAAATAATTTGAAGAATAAAAATTTCAGCAGTATACGAATAAACTCACGTTACTCGCATTATCTTGTGAAGCCCTCCAGTTTTATTTCCATTTCGAACCGCTTCGTCTGTTGAATTCGTAGAATTTCATAGAAGAATTCAAGTATACGTTTTTGAGAAATAGTACCAATTTAAAGGTAAGATCGAGTTTCAGTACAAAAGACTTGTAACGCAAGCATGTCTGTTCGAAGAACACGTCTACTTTTACTCCTCTCTTCTTTGATATTTTTCGAGATTATTTTAGTTATTCAAATATAGAGTTCATGGATTCCTTACCAAAAAAACGTCTTAATTTTTAAAAGAATATTTATTATCGGGAATATAGGAAGAAAAAAGATGATATTTTTTAGAGACGATAATGCATTCTTTTGCATAAAACAATCGAGTATTTTCATTCCGTCGAGAGAAATGCTGATTCGCAAACGAAGGTGAAACTGCATCTTCACCCTCTGCTGTTCGCTCGCACTTCGTGAGGAGTTCGAGCAAGTAGTATCGATGTGTTGAATTGAACGGGACGATAGCGGAACCTTAAGCTTCGTATCGTATCTAATCCAATGTGTTTGATTAGTAATAGAGCCAATTCGATTATTTACTCGATAAGGTTGAACGAATCAACCGTGTAAGTAGCTTTCCATTAACATCGAGATTCAATTGAAGCATTACACTTTAGATGTCAAAAATCTGAAATTCAAACAGACAATAAGGCAAACAGACAAGTTTTTAAAAATTATATACTTAGTCTTTATCTTTCGTATTGATTCATCAAAAGCAAACTTGCAAATTTATTCGAACGAGAAATCCTTCGAATCAGCGAAAATATTACTTGCACGAGTTCGAATAAACGATTTTTTAAGCAACCAGTCTCAAATAAATTTCTCACTTTTATTCCTCTAACCGACAGCACCTTTACAAATTAATTTTCCATAAAATATCACTGTATTCGTTTAATAAAAAAAAAAGCTCAGACCTACGTAAATAATTCAGATTGGTAAGTTTGCGTTTCGGTTTCTCGAGAAATCACCCATTCGACAAGCGGCTCAGAAAATTTTTCAGAATCTTTAATTCCGCCCGTCTGACTCTGTATTGCAGTAGCTACTGCTGAAGGGGAAACGCTGACTTTGTCGAAAGTAACCAGAAGCGAGATGGGCACCTACCTGTGCATCGCGAGTAACGGAGTACCACCATCAGTCAGCAAACGAATGATGCTGCACGTACACTGTGAGTACGCCCTAATATCGTTTCACTAGCTATTTTCACCGAAAAGATTTATCTCAGCCACCCTTCGTAATCCAAAGATTATCTTCATAGCCGAGGAATGGATTCTGCTAATTCCCGTCTATCGGGTTCTGCCTTATTTTTAGAGATTCTTACACGTTTCTGAACACGTACCATGCACCACGATTTATCAATGTCCACCACTATCGATCTAATTATCCCCCTGGTGTAATAATAGTTGAGGTCATTTATTTACAACGATTTAATATAGAAAATTTAATATAGGAGATAGGAAAAAAGTAGATGAACAACATCTCGATGAATGGTAAAGATTTTATCGCCAATGTTAACGTGATTGTTTATCCGTTGTTTTGAGTGAATCGTCTGGGGCGTAATATGGAGATCTTGTCTGTGATAATTTTTGTTGCTTTTTATATAATTGTCGAATAGATTTTATGATAAGCTTGATCTAGGAGAAACTCGGATCTAACTCACAAATAAGATTGCCAATCTCTCTTGGTATAACAATTTCTTTATTTAGTGATTCTTTCACGATCTATAATCATTCTATCTATAACCAACCGTTTATCAATGCTTCGAAATATTTAAATAAGTCCCTCACGTGAAGCTGTAAATTGAGTTACATCATCATACGTAAAACATATTCAACGTCATGTCACACATATCAAATTTGTAACTTGTTTCCTACCGTCATATTCAAAATAAATATACTTCCAAACTCGTATCATTACATTGTCATAACAAAATTCTCTTCCTACGCGAAATGTGGTAAGATGCAAAATCTAGACAATATTTTTCATTAAAAATGCTTGAACTTCTTTACTATAAAAGTTGTAGCGATTGAAATTTTGAAAAAATGTATTGTACATATAAATACTTCAAAAGTATTATCGGTTCTAATAATAAAGCAATTACTCTTTAGCGCTTGAAAATTATCGTTCACTGTAAGAATATATTACAGCCCTTTTATTGAACCCTTCAACCTTTATTTTCCCGTGAAAACAAATTAATGTTTGATACTTCATAAATCGTGCGTGTTTTCACGAATCAATTATTTTATATATGGAGATAGAAGCTTGGGAATTCATAACACACGTGTATTGAGACTTACACAGTGTTATCAAAACACATGAATTTGTTGTTCAGCAACGTAAAGAATTTAGGAAATGTAATTGATGAAGAAACGTTTATTTTATACGAATTTCGCAAATCTTCAAATCTCTAAAAAATGTCATCAAACATTAAAAGCCTAGGAAGTCTAAAATTTCTATAAAACCGAAAAATACTAGAAATTCTGAAAATAAAAATTCTAGATCTTTTTGAAGTCTCAATACAAATAGCTATCATTTTACGTGCTGAAACAAGATCCATCGAAACGAAATTGATGGCGTTCAATTACGTGTTTAACCATGTATTTCCCCCTGTTCTTCAAGGAAAAGAAGAAAGAGGAAAGGTGAACAGAATTCTTTGAAACATTAAGACATAAAAATTTCTTAAAATTCACGACGCCGAGAGACGAAATGCATCATTGACAAAGCACAAGGAATAGAACAAAGAAATAAAATTCCTCCGGCAACTAGACCACGATAAAGCCATCATATTCCCGCCACTTAGGCACGGAGTGTATTCTGTGAATCGCACAATGTGAAGCCGCGGTCCTATCCGACGCGAGTTGCAATCTTAAGGACGTCCCACCTCAAACCAAATGCACACAGCATGGTTAGGCTACCAAAGGCAAAGGAGAACGAATGAAGAAGAAGCAAAAAGAAAGAAATAAAGAAGCGAAGAAAGAGGAAAGCAAGAGTGTGGTTGCGGCGAGTATGCACGAAGATAGCCATCGTATTCTTCTTTACATAATTTCAACGTGGCAAAAGGGAAACTCGTATCTGTATTAGAAACGGAGAAGACGAAGCAGTGAGAAGGTGGAAAGCGAGAGGATGATTGCAGACAGTAACGGAGTGGAAAAAAGAAAGTAAGGATAAATTGCAACTTAAATAACAGCAGAAACGAGCTAGGGCGCGACGAATATAGTCTACAAAGCAGAATCCTGGAAAAAGAGATAGATAATATAATTATCCTGTAGACGATATATCGACTGCTAAATATAGATAGAGAGTAAAAGAAGAATAAGCACGAGAAAGGAAATGCGTACGTATCCAATGGAATACGCAAAAATAGCGAATAAAGTTTAATAAAGGCAATATGGCAATTTATAGTGCTCAAAGAGTAATCGAAGCAGTTTTAATCCGTTAATTTACATTTATTTATCTTTAATCTTAAAACTCCACGCTTACAATTAGATCTCAAAACTGAAACTGGCACACAAAATTGAAAATGAACAGAATCCCCAAATAAAGTCTAACAGTAATTAAACCTACAAGTTCAAGTCAACAACGGAATAGTGAACGAACAAGCAAGTTGGAAGAAAAGGCGTGTAAGCAAAAGAACTGCGAAGTGAAGCACGAATCAGTGGTGTAGCCAAGGACCGGCGAGTTAAATCGCGGTTACTATTGCGTTCCTCGGTGTCTTAGGATCGAGAGAGAGGTAATTCTTCGCCGGAAATTGGATGTACCTAGGTTCCTGCTACGATCTTGCACCTGCCCTCGAGCGATAAGATCGTGCGGGATAATCGAATTTCATTGAATACGCTCCGTGCCCGCAGACCGTATAGACGATTGCATTCGCGAGCTATTGCTTCGAAATTCAAGCGATCGGGGCTATTGTCGATTGAGAGACCAGGCTGAGGAGAAGGACAAACCGGATCATCTCGAAGATGGCTGGAGGATCGTCTGTGTGTTACGGGGAAACGCTCAAAGACAGGCAGAGAAAGGGGTTTTACGATCGATCCGGTTCGACTCGTTCTGATTGTTACATCGCCACGCAAAGCGAGAAATTTACGTGGTATCTTCGTTGGGAACGGGTAACGATCGTCCCTCCTTTTATCTTCCACGAACAAGTAAAACAGAAGAAGAACGCGAGAGGACCTGGTTTCCTATCTCTGTCTTTTCTCTTTTTTTTTTTTTTTTTTTTTTGATAACAGCGCGCGGTCCTCGACGCGAGTCGAAAGGACCTCGTTGCCTGGAAACGTGACCGGAGGGAAGGAAGAGGAGAGGCGCGAATTTTTGTCCGATTCGGCCATTCCAAAGGTCTTCCGCGAAATTTCATTTTGATACAATTTCAAGATAGGTCGTTACAACGAATCTTAAGGGTACTCGCGCGCGATAGAACATTTATTCTATGAGAGAAACGACGATGCTTCTTTTCGCATGAAAGCGCCACTAGGACTCTTTCTTTCGTTAATTCGCTGGCTGATAAGGAATTTCTTTCCGTATCTCTGCTGCGAGAAATTTGTGAAAGAAATTTGTTCCTGAAAGTAGGAAATTGAATATATCGAAGTTAATGTACAAAATGTGGAATGTTGGTATTGAAGCAACATCAAAGCACTTTCAGAATAATTTCGTTAGAGTTAACGAAAACCTTTATTTAAAACGTCTTATAGACCAATCGTTTCTCGATATTTTTAATGAAGAATAACAAAAGGACCTCCAAAAGAAATTGCACGTAAGAAAACTACGATGCATCATTACGCCTGTGAATAAACATATTCTCCGAGAAAGATGGTATTTTTTGAATGATTCGCATATTTTCTTCCGCATAATTTTTTAATTGCAACCATACCACTTGTTCCAGTTACGTGGACCACTCTGTATATTGTCGACAACTTTTCTACGTTCCATGTAACAGACAATATGAGTTTTAAAAACTTGTATCATTTGTTCACGTGGAAAAACCTTCTCATTTTTCTCACCAATGTCTAACTCATATCCGCCTAGATGGTTCGTTGATGTTTGATGAAACGCGTTGATAATGTTCAACATATCCTCGCTATACGAACGTACATAGCGACAGAAGTGGAAAATCAGATTAATAATCTCTGGCTTCTGAATTAAACATGCAGTGGTTCAAATTCAGCGCGTAATTCCCAATTGTGCAATAGCTGGTCATTATTGTGCAGAAAGCCTGCTTAACCGTTGCCAACACCTTCCCACCATTTTGCTTTCCCTGTTGTACAACTCTTGAATAGCAACGTGTGAATGGGAATAACTGACACATCGGCTGCGTTCACAGAGCTCTGGTTAATTGTTGGTTGATTACACGCGATTTACTGGCCGCGACCAAAACAAATTCGATTGTTTAATTAGCGTGTCTTACAACGGTGAAACGATACGCGAACGAGACTCCGTTCATCGCGTGATTTATCGCGTTAGTCATAGTTATCTGTCGTTTTTACTCGTCAGGAGACGATGATCGTACAGAATATCGTATAAAATACACGAAACGAGCATATCTGTTGCATAACTTTGACAATCGCTGGCATTTTAATCGATGATTATCTTTGATACGATAAAAGGAAGAGTCGAAAATAATATTAATGAAAGAGTATCGTAGTAAAACATGGTTTACCTATGTAATAATAGAATGGAATTGGGTATTATCTTATTAAGGTAGAGACACCATGGTTTTCTCATTCTAAAGCGAGGAAAATGCTGCTTCCCGTGGACCATACTTATCCCGTGGAAACCGCAGTCTTCTCTATCTAGAATTCCTTAATGTCTTCCCTTGTAAGCTTATTTTACGTCAAAAAACAACACCGTTTAAATGGACCTTAATTCGTCAGCAATCTCTTTATTCTATTTTTGAATAAATATTTTCTTTCATTTACACTCCCAAATGACAATTTATTAAAATTCAAATGTAAAGAAGTTCTCGTATCTTATCAATTACTACGTTTATTTTATTAATCGATCTCGTGATTAATCTTTCTACATTTCAATAAAGTTCTGGTTATAATTTAATACTTTAATCGCAATTAGTTATCCCTCGACGATTCTAAATTTTATTATTAAAAACACCTATAAAACGTAAAACTGAAAGGTTGCAGTTTTCTGTTGGTTACGTATACTTTCTACGATGGTACTCAAAAAAACAGTAAACCTCAAAGTGTTTATTAGCCGAAAGTTATTTAGCAAGGTGGCTCGGTTCTGCAGAATATTTCGGTCAAGAAAATTAAAGGGTTAGATTTACTGGGTCACTGTTCTACCCTAAATAAACGTGCCCACTAGCTATCTATCTAGACCGTTTCACTCGCAGGACTTAATTTAGATTCGTGCGGATTAACTTCTAACTTTTGACCGACTCTGCAACTAGTCTACAGCTACGAACCTTTTCACGTCACTGATCACGCTACTGATTCTTCCAATTTTTATTTGCAACAATGCACGATCTGATAAGACAATAATATCGAAATATTTGCACCAACAATGAACGATTTGATCAATCTTCTTTGATCATTTTGAAGAATATATTATCCATGAGAATCACGCGTAATGTACCGCGATCCAACAGTTTCATTTGACAGAAAACTAATCGATAGAGGAGAAAAAACAAGGGGTACAAGCTTCCAATAGACCTAATAGGCGATGCTAGTCGAGGCTTCGCGAGTTCCTCGCAAATTGAAGTAGCCTCGATGCATCGTGCTACCTGCATTTATCGCGGCTGTCTGCGTTAATCAAACTGATTACAACTGCCGTAAATCGCTGTCGCTGGTGGAACAATTTCGGGCCAGTTCACCTCTTCTGGGACAAATTGTACGAAGCTTTATTTTGTTCCGCGCAATTCCGCTTCCATTCCTGGAGTATCGCATGTAACAATCGCTTTGTAATTGCTTATGACGATACATGGAAGAACTTATAAGAACATAACTAGTTCCGCCACTATTCCAAATTTTCATAGTTGGAAGGTTAAAATTTATATATTAAGAGAATTTCGGGGAATAGATCTTAATATGTCATAAATGTCTTATGTACTTTACTATTCACGTATTAAAATACTTTGGTTTTATTATAACGGTATGTAAATTTTATCAAAGTATACGAATTAATGATTTTTTTTTATTCGGTAGAATATTACAACCAATTCTTACGAAGAATTTTTAGTAATTACGATGTCGCGTTTCCATGGCATAATATCTATAACCTTATGGTAAGGCTACTTCTTTTGGTACATATCTTAATGGATTAAAGTATCTTCTTTGCTGGTCTATTCTATTTAGAAGCTGGGTGACTAGAGGATTGTAATGCTTAGTCAAGCGTATACTGTAGCTGTTACTGAATTTCAAAATTTCTTCTTTAACTGTTGGTATTTTTAAGTCTCTGTGTATGGTTTCATTGGTTTACATACCGAGGGGCATTACAGATAAACCTGAGCGTTTTCGATTGAAATCATTCAACGGATCTCAATGTTAGAGTTGAATTCCTGCATCCCACAGTTGAATCCCGTAGATCCATACAGGTTTTAGAATGATTTTGTATAAAATGATTTTACTTTCTAGACTTAATTTCAAACGCTGACCTATGAGCCAGTAGAGCTGTCTTACTTTAAGTAGAACTTACTTATTTCCAAGTTAATCTTTCGTTTAATAGCATTCCTAGATACTTTACTGTATCCATGGCTGGAATTATCGTGGTGTTTAGCGTTACCAGTGGACATGTGCATTTGTTTAAGATGAACGTAACATGCGTTGATTTGCCTTCATTTGTGTTAATACGCTATGTATGGCAACATTTTACAATTTTATCCAAGTGCTCCTGGAGGACTAGAGAAGCTACTTCGGGGTTTTTCATTCGCTGTTAAGACTGCAGTATTGTCAACGAATGTAGCTCTATTGACATTGGCCGAAGTGAGTACGTCTGTCGTATAGATAAAGTATAAGATTGGTCCAAGTACACTGCCTTGTGGTACTCCAGCCTCAGTAGAAAAAGCTGCAGTTGTACCATCTAAAAATCTAATCTTAAATTGTCTGTTATTTAGGTAAGAATGCATGATTGAATAGTATTGACGAGACAACATTTTTTTGAGCTTGTAGTAATCCAGGATGTCATGCCTTATCGAAAGCCTGTTTAATGTCGAAGAATACTTCTGAGTAATATTTTTTCTTTTCCAATTCCCGGCTAATATTATGTATAATAGGATATACTTGTTCGGTTGTTGAAGGCCGTTTCGGAACCCAAATTGATGATTTGGAGCCGTCATTGTATCATGCAGTATGGTACGTAGGCGTTTGCTTAACTGTTTTTCGAAGAGTTTGGATAGGCTCGATAGTAAGCTGAATGGATGGTATGATACCACTTTCGTTCGTGAATGAGTGTGATGATTAACAGTTTCCATGAGAATGGATAATAACCAAAAATGGATGATTACGTCAAAAATGGATGTCATGAGTGCTATCCCCTTTTTTGATAATTCTTTGATCACCTTATCGCTGATCATGTCGTGTCCTAGGGCCTTCTTAGAGTTAAGGTTTTTGTCAATCATTGCATTGACTTGCTGGGAAGAAAAGAACTTGATAGGGAAAGAGGCTTGGCTTGACGATTGAAGATGTTTAAATATCTCGGTTTCACACGAAGTGAATTTAGGAGAAAACGGTTTGAATACTGTAGGTAGATGAGAAGCGAATAGGTTGGCTCTGTCTATAGGACACTTTGACCAATCACCACGTGGAGAGCTAAGGGAAGGAATTATTTGCTGTGATCTGGTGAGTCTGTTCGGAACTTTCCAGAGAGAGTAGTTTGTAACGGATGTGGGAGACAGCTTCTCCCGATATATTTGAAAACACTCATTTCTGAACTTTTGTGGAAATTTTCTGGTTGGATTGTTTAGTTTCCGTTTGTCTTCTATTTTGTTTTCTTCAAGTTTGTCTACTTCAGAATGTCTGCTACTTTGCCATAACCTTTGTAATTTCCTTTTATCTTCGATTTTTTCTTTATAGCGTTTGGATACTTGTGTTGGGTTATATACTCTAACTTTTGGAGTAGAAAAGCGACACGCATTTATTATGTTGTTCGTCAGATACTCAATTGCTGCATCTATACCTTCTTTTGTTTTTAGTGGTTTGATTTTGAAATGTTGAAGGATTCCCTAAAGTGAGATCAGTTAATTGGTTTGTTATAGATTCAGATAGCAGGTTGATTTTCAATAATTGTAGAGCCGACTGTTACAATAACTGGTGAGTGATTTGAGGACAACTCTAGAGAAGAATTAATGTACCTTGAATGTACCTCGGGGATATATTTTTGTTTATGAAGAAGTCAAGTAATTTGTTTGTGTCCGTGGCCAGTACATGGGCTCACCTGTACTAACGTAATTTAATTTATTTGATAAAATACTTTTGTATAGTAATCTACCTTTTGAAGTGATGTTTCTATTACCCCAGTCAATACGTTTAGCGTTAAAATCGCCTCCTGCTATAAACCTGTGATCCAGACTTTAAAAAAAATGATCAAAATCCTCCTGTAATAGACTGTGCCTCGAAAAACAATACATAACAGTTATTTCAAACGGGCTATGCCAATCTTGAATCATAATGTTAGTTGCTTGGAGATGATCCTTCTTGTATAGTGGAAGTCGTAGTGCTTGATATTAGATTTTATAATAATACCTGATCCGCCAAATATTGTAACCGCTGGCTTTAAACTAATTTTTGTCCGTAAAATGAGTTTCAGAAATAAGCATTATGTCTATTTTTTGGCAGTTTAGAAGATTTCTAGGTCGTTTTTATGTCGAGCCAGACCGTTAGCGTTCCGATACACACCGTCGATCTAAGACAAATTCAAATTTTCCGACCAGTATAAATAAACGGACGCGATCGCGAGCGAGGCAATATATACCGAGTATCTACGATTTATCGATCAATATCTACGAGTCGAGTTTTCCGCGAGCGATCATATTCTATCTTTGCGAATTCATTTGTACGAGCGTCCCTCGATGGTATTTATATTTATTATATTTATTCAAAATATAATTGACGGGTTGCAGCAGCAATTTCTCGTATTCCAAATTATTAATCCTCACTCGATACACTACAGCATTAAGCGTCATTTTGTTTATTACACTAACGTTAGCAGAGGAAGCGGGTTATTGATCCGTTCTGTTTGTTTCTCAATTAGTTTCTCTAGCCCGTAAAAAATGTCTGTAGTTTGTTATTTTGTTGAAAATTTCGTTATTTTGTTTATTACTAGCGTTAGCGGAGCCAGCAGGTTATTGATCTGTTCTGTTTGCTTCTCAATTAGTTTCTCTAGCCGGTAAAGGATTTCTGTAGTTTGTGCATTAACTGTTTGGCTGTTATCGTGGGCGTTTATTGCTCGTATTTCCTAGAATTGCCCGAGTATAGGATACGAATGAAGAGGCAAGTCTTAAATGACTTCTTATTTCGTTATCTGGAGAAGTAATATTAGGATTCGGATTGTATTTAAGTCTAAATTCAAGGTACATTTTTTTACGGAGCACTTTATGAGCGGAACAGCCTTTATAATTTTTTGGATGATTACCTCAGCAAGGACGCATTTCGGAGGAATGTCTGTCGGTTTAGTGCACTCCTTTGTTCTTTTGTATTTTGTATTTCGTAATTGTACTTCACAATTTTGTCAATGTTATAAATGATTTAATTATTTGCTTGAGGTCTATGAGAAACAAGGACATTGGATTTTGTGTAGCTCTGTGTTTTATATCGCTGATATTAGTTATTTCGTGTTCGTGCCGTAGAAGTTCTTCCTTTAATCCTTCTAGGTCTGCTGAGTAATGTAAGTTGCGTAGGATTACACAAAAAGGTCTGTCCTGTCTTGATTGAAACAGTGTGAAAGTTAGCATTCAGCATTTTTAGAAATTTTATTATTTTTCTATATGAATCAGGGTTATTCGATATTATCTTGACCTGGTCATTATTTACTTTTTAATTTTAATTCGTCTGTACTGACGACATTTATCAAAGTTTTCGTCATTATTTGTATGTCTATGACGTCATCAGGTTGGAAGAGATGGGGAGTCCTTCTGTGATAGTTAACTTTCAGGTGTATCTAATAGTACAAATCTATTGGAGGTTGTTATTGCGTTTGTGGCGGATCGGTATCAACAGGACGCCGACAGGTCGAGGCATCAACGCGGCGCAACACCTCCCGGGCGATCCGCTGGTACCAACCGCCAACACTAGAGGGCTACGACGACAACGAGTCTGTCTAACTCGCTAGCGGTCGAATATACGGACGATTGACACAAATACCGCACCTAGCGAGACTCCCTCTACGTCTAAGGCAGGGACTACCGGGCATAGCCTTACTGACGAGTCCACCGGTAGTCCCGGGACGAAACGCACAACTCTCTTTTCATCCGTCACACGTTTATATCAGAATCTTCTTTGGATTTTGCATTCCTTTTTATATCCTTTTTCCCCTCCGGACTTCTTCTATGCTTATTTCTAGAAAATTCTTTGGATGAGTGTGGCAGATCATTTAGATGATGGATTAAGGAATGTCCTGGTTGTATGTTCGAAGTCATCTCCGAATCAGATAATACCGATTATAGTGAAAATCGGTATCAACGATCGAGTAGTTTCATACGCTATTCTTCGTTTTCACTTCAAGATACATAGCTACAGTTGTCCTTTTCTAACGGTATTATTCGCTTACTGTTTGTAAACTGGCGGAGGATTATAGCAGACGTCTGTACGCCATGACAGCTGGATCACGACTATGAATTAATGATGAATTAGTAATTAGAAGCAGCATATATTGACCTGTTTATAAGCGAACATTTTACACACATCTGTCCCATTCTTTAAAGTTGCTTCTCTAGATATAAGACACTTTTTTCCTTCGCAACAGCATTAGTGACAAATAAACGAATGAAAAACGATCGTCTAGTACACGCGGTCTCCGTGAGAGAAAACTACGTCTGTTCGGGAAAGTTTCGCAAGGTCGATGCTATTAACGAGATTCCTGATACCGGTGACGCACCAGTAACGACTGCTATAGGAAGTTGATACTAAAAAGCGACGGATAGTTTGTACACAAATTCCGAGGCGACTCGGTTCAACTTCTTCTATGAATTTGAAACTCGTCGCGAATGGAATTCTTCGTTGAACAGGCGTTCAAATTCGCCGAAAGGAATGGAATTCGACCACTTTCCAAAACTTAAAATATGGATTTAATTGAAGTTTACACCACTCCCCTCCGATGACTATGTATGAGTCGACTAAACTTTCATCGACCAGTGGGATATTTATCGAGGAGAAACGCGATTCTGATGACAGATCGATCGAAAGAAGCTTATGCATATTTTAAAGTATACCTACTCTGCAAATATTATTTTAAGATATATCTGACGACTCCTTTGAATTTAAATCTCGTATTAAAATTCCAACGTTATTGGATTCTATTCTTACTTTGAACTACGTTTAAAATACGAAACATTGTAACCTGCAATTTTTCTTTCCCAGAGAACAAGTATTCTAACGTTAAGATAATAAATCTAAAGATATCCTTTGTGTAAATTATATCACCATAAGCAATACAATGGCTGCAAAAAAAGTATTTACGCATACCTTTATTTCCCAATGAAATGCTTTTTTATCAGCTTTCACGTTTCATTTTTATAGTATCAAATTTTTGTAGCGAATCCCATACAGATAGGAGAAATCATAGTAATGGTTTGAATCAGTAATGAAAAATTGTCGTTTTTATTGTCCACGCGCCAATCTGGAATTTCGTCTCTTGTTTCCATAGATAAGAACTTTACGCGCATACCTCTTACTGCAGTATTGGATTTCTGTCGCCTTTACCTACCACTACCTCCCCTTACACGTTAAACTGCAGTTTACGATTTCTGCTTTACATCCTTTTTACGTCGCGCACTTTTTAGTCGGACTATTGTGATTTATGATCGCGTTATCATCCGTAACATCACGACCAATGAATTCCTTCCATGGATACGATCGGTCGAAGCATTCTTGCCATGTGCGTATGCTAGTCCAAATGGAATCGTATTATTCGATTAAAACGAGCAATCTTGTATCTCCATTGGACAAACAGAAATTATGGTTACGCCGGTAGATCACGTTGGAATTAACGATTTTGAAATTGCTTATGCTGCTCGATTCGAATTTTTGAGATTGGAACTTTAACGTTGAATGTACTAACGTCGATGTAGATGTAGTAACATACGAAATTTGAGCAGCAAAGCATTTTTTATGGATTGTTAACATTCAAACGAATCGCATATAAAAATATTAATATTTTTGCAACTTTTCAAGGATTACGATATGCACATTTGCAAAATTCAAAATTCTTATCCTCAGTTCATCTTTTAAACCTACGTTGGCAAGATTTTGCAATCTTTGGCCTAAATTTAATATTGTATAATCGCGCAGCGTGGCAAGCATTTGTCAGTCACTGAAGAGGCAGCAACGAAGACGATATGAAATTTACATTATTCCCAGGGATTATTTGCGTCAAAACGTAGCGGATGGACGCCGGAAACTCGATGGTTACTGGTAGTTTCACAAGCGACGAGTACATCTTTAAACTGTCCATCAATATTGAACGAAGAAACCGTCGTACCAATCGTCTATTCACGCCGCGACGGCGGCTTGGTAGAGATGCAGCGAAGCGCGAAGGTTACAGTATTACCATGGAAGTACGAAGATCTGTCCTTTGGCCTAGAAGCAGAGGGAATTCTGCTTTCTATGGGAGCCATCCCCGCGAAACCACAACCTGCTCCCTTAGCCAGTCAACCTAGAAACCTATTACAGGATTTCCTAGCGTTTTGCCGCAGCACGACAAGCGTATTTCGCTCCACAGTATTCCCAACTGGACATCTTTAAACGATTCGCTGTTTTAACACGTTCTACACAGCGCCGCCACCCGTTACGCTTGAATTCGTCCCTTGTCGACGATTTAAAGCAAATTTTACATTTTACATGTTCCATCTAATTGGCAATATTACAAATTTATCCCTTTTCCTGGCTATGTCTCTCTCTTGTTCAAATGAAATAGTTAAATTTTTTATGAAAGTGAAAGTATTCTAGAAGAATCATTCTATATTAAATCAACATCTTTTTCGAAATAAGATTAAATCTTTTTGTATCCCAATTTCATTCTTATCTTGGAAAACTTCCAATATCTTTATATATGAAATTTTAATATAAAATTACACGAATCAATAACGATTCTTTCGTTTTACCTTCAAACTGAAGGAATTTGTTAACGATAGAAAACAGTCTTGCGGGTACAATCTTTAAATTCTGAAGAAACTGTAAGTTAATAATTCCTTGGTTTAGTCAACATTCATACGAGACAATAAATAGACTAGGGAGAACCGGCGCAGTCGTTAATACAAGTTAAGAAAGATTTATCGGAGGTTACCAGCAACTTTTGATATTATAGCGTTAATACTCATCATGAAGATCGGCTACCATCGGAGAAACCACATAAAGCGGCTTGACCAGCCGATCTGGAAACCTATTAGGGCATCCCAATGTTTCGCCTTACAGGCTTACTTCATCGCCACAATCGCATCAGGGGACACACCTTCGGCCGAAATCCTAAGCTATTAGCCGGGATTTCTCTTTCCTCCAATTTAAATGATTTATTTCGCGGCGAGCCGACCTATCTCCGACCAAATACCATCCTAGCCCTCTAACATTTTCAGAGAATGCCAGCACTGGCGATATTTCGCCCTGTCGTTGCTGGCCCTTCTACAATTACCTTTCTTCCTTCCTCCCTCCCCTTCTTCCTTCCTTCGATAAAGATCAAATTGAATTGGTAAATTGATAGAGTTTTGTTTACATCCAGGGTCGCAAAAGTATTCGGATATTGGGAAATACCGGTTATGAATATATTATGCGTATTATACAAAACGTTTTGAAATGTAATTGGTATTGTAAGGAAACCTAATTGTCGTAATTTTATTGATGGAGCATGGAACAAATCTAAATACGTGCATCTGTACATAGAAGCTACAAGATATTCAATGCAAGTATAATATTTCGCAGAGGTCACAAAAATATTTAAGCTCGGAATAACTTTCTGGCAAAAAGAGATTCAATCCGTTGTTCCTGGCAATTCGATTGTGGAAACGCGCGTTTATTGCCTCGGTGTATGTACATCTTTATTCGCGTTTTTTGGATATCATCGTACTTTCAGCCTGGCCAATTACAGAATTGGATTTCGTTCAGCTCATTAATCTAAACATCGGACCGAAACGACAGTTCCGCAATCGAGCTAAATGAATATTCGAACGAACAACGGTACGTGTCGAGATATAAAGATTGATTTACAGGTCCCGCAAGTCTGTAGTTGAAACGAAAAAAGTTTTAATTCCCGCCATGGTGTATTAAATAATTCTGTCCGTATCGACGCGATGCCCTCAGCGTCGAAATTGTTCGTATCGCGATAGCTTTCATCGAAACACAGTTATTTTCCCACCTTGAATAGCTTTCGAATACCTCTGAACAGGTTTCCTATTTAAATAGACTCTTCCAAATAAACATTTCCTTTCGAACAGATTTTCCAAACGCTTTTAAAGTGTATCGGTTAATTAATTACGCTTAATTAATGTACAATACGTAAAATGAATCCCAAACCGATTCACGCGATACGTTCATATTGCAGGAAGGTTGTGATTAATTATTTCGTTGATGGAAATTTAATGAATTCTTGGCTGATACGAATTAAAACTTGTTTGTTAATTAAAGTTTGACTGTGTTTCTGATTCTACAACAAAGGTAATTATTCGAATTGACGTTGTGTTTCGTTAAATTTATATTTTAGTCCATCTTTGTAAACATTTAAATTTAAGTGTATAGCAAACAATACGATTTAAAAACATGGTTGGAAATTTGATTTTTAAATATTTTCTTGAATTTATGCTCTAATATTGGTAGAAGGCAACAATAGATTATTCTACGAGCTGCCAGTGAAGGGAATGTATTTTCCTCTCACTAGGGAATCAAAGGGTTCTCACTTCATTCCATCGTAAACCTACAAGTCCCAAGGGCACGCGAGAAACTGCAGATTTGTTTTCGTGTTATGCACGACGTGGTCTTCACCGAGTTGTGGTTTAGTTTGTAAGGTAATCGATATATGCTATCGTAATACAGTTCAATTTTGATTTTAATCTAATTTGCCCTTTTCGAACTCAGCTTTCTAACTCGATCAACTTCCTGACACCTTGAAAACTTCATCATGCTTTTGCGAGTCTCTCCTCTACAACTAAACAGAGTCGATACCACGTTTTATACTTCTATTAACAAGGTACAAGATTTATATAATTTACATTTGCAAATTTAATAAGTAATTATTCATTTGACAGATAGTTTGAGAAATTTGTATATCGAATTACTTTTTACACCATCTTCTATTTGAAGATCGTAGGATGGATATGATAATTGTACGCTTTTGTTGATTATTTTTTTTAATCTCACATTATGATTGAACGAGAGAATTTTAATGACGCAATTAAAAATGAAAACATCCTGTTAGATTCAAAGACGTAAGTTTTTAAAAAATAATTTACAAGTCGCTGAATAATTATCAAGACAAGCAATATTTTGATACTGTAATGTTCGGTATTTTGAAAATTTTGAAGGGAATGAAAGATCATATATTTCGCTTCCAAACCAAATAAAGAAACAATTATGGTAATACGGGATCAAGCGACATACTGAACATACTGAATTTTAATGCTGATTCTTTATGAAAAATAATGTGACTTATCGCGTTATGTCCCTGTAATTTCAGATACAAAATTCACATTGCAAAAATAGTTTCAGTTCCACCACCAAAAATTTCATTCTATTACCCGAGTACCTACATCTCTTCACAACTCTATGAAATCCTCTCTCACCAATTCCAGTGCCTAACCCGATTCATCCCCGATGCATCTGGATCACGATGATATGTTGCAATAACATCGCTGGTCGAAACCTTCTTACGTCGAAAACAGATCGGAAATCCGTTTGACGAAACAAGAGTCTCGCAGACGTCGCTGGTCCACTTTTCTCGACTTATCTTGGAAATATATGTATGATTAAGCAAGTGGTCCGAGACACGAGGAGTACTTTGTAGCCGCTTCTTCCTCAAAATGCAGGAACAAACGTAACCTACTCCGGTCAAAAGAACTGGCCGGCGCGGAAAGAGGATGACTGTTAAGACCTAAGCAGCTCACAGAAAGCTGCTTACGATATTCGGAACGATAGACGCGCTACGCCGCGAGTTACCTTCCGCTCCTTTTAAATGACAGGACCGTCAAGTACGCCAGCATTTCATTATCATAAGTTATGCGGCCTCGACGACGGCTAATGGCCACCGCAAAAAGACGAACACCAGGAAATATCTCGTAAGGCGATTGTAACCGGCACAATACATCGGCATGCGATCTCTGTTGCTTTTAACCATCCCGCTTCCGTCCTACGACCTTTGCTCTCTCTCTCTCTCTCTCTCTCTCTCACACTCTCTTATTATTAGAGAGGAGACTGTACCATGGCGCAATTGTGCAGAATGAATATGATCCAGCTGCGTTTCATCGGCAAAATGACTCTTACGCGTGTGACACTGTTTCGAGTAACTTTGTAACAAATGCTTGTCTTATATTTAATTCGACCTCGAGTCCTGCGTTGTATCGCGAGCTTCTGTCAGTGGTAGTGCGAACAAAGTTGACGCAGATTTCAAAGTCTGTTGGAAATGAGGAATATACTGGTAGAAATTTGAAATTACGATTGCGCGACTTCGTATCGCGATGCAACGTACTTTGCGTTCTTGTAGTTTGCGTGACGCAATGTGTGCTATAGGTAGATTTGTGGCTGAGGAGGTGACGAACACGGTGAAATTTAAAGAAAAGTTGTATGTTTGGTGATTAATAGTTTTTGGATATAGTTGATTCTTTAATACGTAGATTAGTATAATAGAACTTATGATCTGCGAATTAATAGGGAAGTATGGCTATTAGAATAAAGGAATTTCGAGATAGCAGTACATTCGTTTATTCTTATAGCGATTTTTCTATGTAATATCTTTTTTCATTGTTCCTTTTGCTTTATACTTTTCGGTGGCCAGAAATCTTTCGACCAGAATGGGAGATGGTGTTATAAAAAATGACAGTTTGTACTTAAAATTCCGAAATAGTACCAAAACAGAGGTAAATGTGTATAAATGATATATGTATATAGGATAACTTATGTGTTACGACCGTTCGCGGAGAGACGCGATCGCGAGATAGCACGTCAACGAGAGTTGTAAATTCTCGCTACGATCATGTTAATCGACTCCGCAAAATAGTCGTTCCCCTGTTTCGTTTAGGATAACAGAAGTGGTTTAATGAATGTAACACAGTATTAACAGGTTAACATAGAACAATATATTTTACAATAATATGATGTAGATGTTACAGAAATTTGACTCGACTTTGATCTCTAGATAAATTCGTTTGCTCGTCAGATTTATCGAAGTGTCATGTTTGACTCGTCAGAAGGAACTGCCCGCCCTTCGATTATTTTCGTCTTTTCTGGAAGGCAACCTCCACTACGTTCGGATCACGCCACATTCTTTTACGCCAGGTAAAATAACGGCCACGAGTCGACGTTTCTGGAGGTCGCCCTGCTTAATGAACCATGCGCTTGCCACTACAATGTTTGTTTGCCGGGCAGCCGCGACGATCCGTCTGCGACGTCGTAGGACCGCGAGCGACGGTTAGAAAACAGCCTGTGGCAAGCCTCGTGGCGTAACAATATGAATATTTCTTTTTTTTTAAATAGTATCTCAGAGACTCGTTATATTGCTTACGATGATATAAGTTTGCAAGAGAATTTAAATATATTCTGTTAAACACATGAAACAGGTTCTATTAAGACAGTATCAGGTCTTCTCGCCGAGGATAGAACAAAAATAAATACACGTTAGGAATTTAATATTAGCCACTTTCTGTAGTTCAACTTTAAAAAAGGCTACTTATATTCCACAATTATTGAATTTTCTATCAGTATGTGTCGGTGGGATGCAAACAGCGTCATATCGAAAATAAATTTCCTGAAATCCGACGATCGTCGTACGCAATTTCACGTGATCGAATTTACTTTAACCCGAACGTGTCGGCGCGTTACATTTCATTGAACCGTATCAATGACGGGTGACAAATCGCGGCGTGCCCGATAATTATTACATATACGTATACTTTATGTTCTGCCATTGATTAATGGCGTCGCGATAAATTGCAGTTCACCCGATGGTTCAAGTACCAAACCAGCTAGTCGGCGCGCCAACTGGAACCAACGTAACGCTGGTTTGTCTCGTCGAAGCTTCTCCGAAGGCCATTAATTATTGGACACGCGAATCAGGTAAGATTCAATTAACTGTTTCCACCGTCGTTTAGTTTTATTCCTCATTTCGAAAAATATTACTAAAGCTGTAGAGTATTATAGTTCTAACGAAATAGCTTCTAGAAGGAAGCAATTCTGAACAAAAGACAGTTGTACATAGAAGTATTAGTAAATTCTGTATTTACTAGAAATTCTTTATTATATTGATAATTACCATCTACTTTAATATGGACAAATTATTTACTATTAAATTGTTGTTGTTCATGTATTTATATCGAGTATAAATGTGCAAGAATATTTATGTAAATATCAAGAATAAAATACATATAATAACTTATCTGAAAGATACGACACATTTTTATTTAAATATTTCTCCTTTGTTACTATTTGTAAAAATACGAATATGTATAAATATCGAAAGTTCATTCACACTGCACTTGTCAAATTTGTTCTCTTCCTTTGTTAGACATAATTTAATTTTATCAAATTATGATGTATTTTAAACTTTCCTTTGTTCACCACTGTATAAAAACCAGACATAAGATTTTATTTTTCGAGTCGAAGAACATGAATCGATAGATAGGTTTATTAAATCGCACGCGATGGAAACTGAATTTTCGTTGGCTGGCTGAGTAAAATAATAATTCGCCGAAGCGTGTTCGCTGGCGAGCCACGAAGATAAGTCACGTACAGAAATTTAAATGCGAAGCGAAGCCGAGCATTGTACGGTTCGAAAATTCCCATTCTACGGGATCCTTAGGACACTTTCTTTACTTTCTTATGGTGTAACGTTCTGTGGAACGAAGTTAGCACAATTTGATACGTTTTATATAAAATTGTTTCGCGAAGATTAGTTATATATACGGATTATTTTAAAATGTTAAAGAACCATGAGAAAAGAACAGTGCTTTTACCTTTGTTTAATTGGTATTTGTTTACCATTGAAATGCCTTAACAATTTTTCTATAGTAAACCATATAAAGTTCGACGCTTGACGTATTTTAGTATACGTTGGAAATCCATTTACTTCTAGTAAAAATAAAATCTGGCGTTCCTCTCGTAGTTTAGATATTAATGCTCGAATAATTTTTTAATTTAAGAAAAGAAAATACGTGGAGCAATTTTTGTAGTATGCACACGCTACGAAAAGACATTCGTGTGTATATAGAGAAAATTATCCGTGTAAATGTTGTACGTTACGCGCTAACAACCATATGACGATGGTTTGTGTTCGCGTGATTACGAAAGAACTTAGAAACTCCTACTTTATACATTTATTTATTTAATGCTATAATCGTACAAATAAAATTATGATCGTCCAAAGTACTGAAAATTTGTATGATGTTTCAGCAGGTAATTTTTAAAAATATAAATCCTTTTTCTGTCTCAGGCGAAATGATAATTAGCAATCACAAATACTCGATGTCAGAAGTGAAGACATCCGTGTACAGTGTACAGATGCGCTTGGTAATTATGAATCTACAGAAACAGGATCTCGGTGGTTACAAGTGCATCTCAAAGAACTCGATCGGCGACGCAGAGGGAAACATTCGACTTTACGGTGAGTTCTCATGGATAATACGTTTACGAAGATCGCAAACTCTCAACTTCAGTGCTTTCCAACTTCTTCCTCTACCTCCGTTTATGTTTACCTATCAAAAAGAATTTTTCTTCTTCGCGACTACAGGCACGCCCCCATAATACACATATGCACGGCTTTTTTATACGAAATTGTTTCGATAAACAGAATTTCGTTAGGAATGCTAACAAAAGAGAACAAAACAAAGTTCGCAAGGAATATCGGACTTCTAAAGGATGGGCGGGTGTTGCTAATTACGAGATAAAAAGATGAAGCGATGATAAATGTGAATTAAAAGGTGAATAATATTAACAGTTATATACATTGGAATGTATTACTTCAGCTTTCTTAATTTTTACATTTCTTTAAAAAAATAAAATAAGGAATATTCGCTTATTGAATTATATTCAAATTACAAATTCTTCTTCAGAGAAATTATTTATTAGTATTATTTCGTTTTCTTTTCTCTTTTTTAATACGTTCTATATGGTAAACGTGTCTCACGAAATCGCGATTCTGCGCAATCCAATGTTAATTATATCGCATATATGTGTTGCGTTACACTCGCTTAATTAGAGACAGTGCGATAAAAATTATAGTACGGCATGAGGAGAGTCAACACAAAGCGCAGTATAAATAAAATAAAATTATATTTCTATCTTAATTGCTAATTAATCACTGTTTATTATGGATCATCGAGAAGAAATATGCCATTACTTGCTTTCAATCAGAAAAATGTACAATAGAAAAAAAAAGACACAGAAATCTACACTATCATTGTATACAACGAGGATTATATTTTTGTAAAGAAACCTAGAAATTAAATTCTAAATTAAATCTAATCAAAAATCTAATAAATGAAAACTAACAAATTAAATTCGTATTTCATTTAAAAATGAAAATATGCATACGATTAAATCACACATAAAGAATCTAGAGAAAAAGCGGTTCTAAAGATAAAATCATTAGTTCAACAATACTATGCGTAAAGATAAACTTTAATAGAAAAAATTTCATGCTTCTATGGTGTCAGTGTATAAGTTAGGATAAATGGTACATCGTAGATAGTTCAAGGAAACAGAGCTATGGGTGATGAGAACCGACCGCTCATAGTTGTCTGCTTAGCTTTAAGGTCAGCAGGCGATGACGTGTTGGTGGTCACGTGAAATCCTTGCGAGGCACGTTGGCTTAGGCCAAAAGGGATATACATGCGGATGTGTGGGCGTGTGTATGTGTGTGCTTACAGCGACTGCCTGCGTGAAGACAAAAGTGAACGGTACAACGAGTATGAGCGAACGTCTCTTCTTAGCTAGCAATAAAATAATAGTTCAGTCTCCTGTAACAGTCATCCGCTCTATCATCCCTACACTTCTGAACATTAAAACATTAACGACTGCCGCTATTATCGTGCGAAAAAACATTTTCTTTCTATACTTTTCTTGTTTACCGAACAAAATGCGATTGTCCCATTTCTGCGCTAAACCTTCCGTATCATAATGTAATTATGCATTATTATAAAAACTGATATAAATTCTCATTGCTGCTTTCAAAGTTTTATAATATTATGCGATACAGAGTTATATTATCGCGCAACAATTTTATGAAAAAGTAGGAAACCAACACGTGGAAGAATAATAATTCGCGTATGCGTCAAACTGTCAGGTTTCACGGCGTATGCGGATTATTCAGAACCGTTGTTAACAATTTACATGCAAATCAAAGATAAATGTTCGTACAGAATAATTGAAATAGTCGCATTGTTGATATACGGGAGATATCGCGAATAATAACGATTCCCGATGATAGAAATAAAATGTGATATTTCTTGAAACAAGCAGCAGCGAATAAATTTCGTTGAATTCTGCAAAATTTCTCGGTTAACCGGAAAACGCAGACAAAGTAGATCGTATGACATAGTTATTCACGATATATATGGTGTAATGGTCGTTCACCTAATGACAATGGCAATTAGCATTGATTATTAATTTGAGCGTAATAGCTGGAGTATCGGGTTGGAATTGGCCAAGCTGCTTATTTTTGCGAAACCGATGGTTATCGTCTGCTCCGGTTTAGTTCTCTAACGCAAATCCAAATTTGTTTCGTTGCGACTCCCAACGCGAAAATGTTCGTTCGACTATCGGCAAGCAAAAACAATGTCACACGTATATATCGTTCGTATCGTGTCGCGAAACGATAGATTTTTATTCTAAACAAAATAAAGCTGACGTTTTATTGGTTGAATAGTAATTTGCAATTTAGCGAGGGACGTATTCTACTACATTTTTAGAGAAGTGTCGCGATATTTTAACTCGATATAATATAGAATATACACGGAATGAAAGTGTCAAAATCCTCTCTAATCTGATGGAACGATTGATGGAGAAAGATAATTTCGAGTTAACAATATGCATTACTTCGAAGAGCTAAGTTTATGAATATAATCGTTACGGTTAAACTCGCGTATTAAAATTTTCTATATAATTACGCTCGTACGTGTTATAAATACGAAACCTATCGTACATTCGAAACTTCATTCTTCAAACTTAAATTAAAATCCAATGAAAGAATGTTAAATAAAACATACTAATAATGATCCTATAAATATCTACAAAATTCATTAACTTTCCAGTTGATCAAATACTCTAGATTATCTTGAGTAGGTCAGCAATAAAAAATGTTTGTAAACCCATCGGCATAATTATCGGCGGAGTGATAATTTTCTAAATATAAAATTTCGTTAACCATTTCCGTCCCACTTGTTTCGTACGATGAAAAATCCCGAGTGCGCTCAAAAAGGGAATTTCATTTCCAAATAAACGTGGAACTTGTCACGACATATTGTTTGCTGGCCGTACTTAGCAATATAAATTTTCGAATAAAAGTTGCGCAGGACAACGCGTATGTTGCACGTGTATGTTGTATAATGAAACTGCAACTTTAAAATGATCGAATTTATTACGACGAACTACATGGTGTAAATCCACAGGGACGAAATTATGAAACAAAATTCAAACTTCAAGATAATCGTACTTATCTACGTCCTATGTGTTATCGTTCAATCAATGTTTATCTCAAAAAGAAAAACAGACGAAAAATACTAACTGTGTAACGTTTCAATCTAAAAGAGATGAAAGAGAATGATTATGGTTGTCGTGACGAAGGCACGCGGTGCGCGTTGGGCGTTCAGGCGCGAATCAAACGATATCCAGAAAGACGTAACAAGTGGAGTAAAACCGAGTTTAAGTATTTACAAGGAAATCACTGTAACACGCAGTCCATTATCAGCGCGCGAATCGGCTACGCCCCCGCGTTTAATGACGGAAATTTTATCGCGTAAGCCGTGTAAACTAACAAAGCCGACGCGTGTATTATCGTCCACGGGGAGTGTGTATGCAAAGATTGTCCTGGCTCGCGCGGCGTGCTCCAACTTCTCGTTGAAGTCACGCGATCAGATAAACTCGGGGGATTAACCGTTAAACCGAAGCGAAGGTATAAACGGAGCGTGAAGAGAACGACGGGAGAAAAGAAAGCAGAGAAACGTAACGGGTGGAATTTTACACTTGAACACAAAGTCTGGTTGTGACCTATAACAGGTCAATTGCGTTCAACATCCTGGCCAAGTTTCAAGCTGAGAGCAGGATGCAATGATTGAAATAGTTTGATAATTGTTTGAAATATTTTTGGCCGAGAATCCTGATGAGTTAAAGTGAACTATAGGAAGCATACTTCTCCCGGTTGTTGTACCGTGGTCGCTTAGACCATTTGATAAACTTGTAATTTGGAAACTGGAGAGTCTGAATTAGTAATGATATCTATTACATAGGATGATAAAAGATGGATCGGAGAATGCTGAATGATTTATAATTTTCACTAGGAATAAAACTAATATTCATCAGAGTAGTACATTATTCGATGCTTTATTTTTAAATCGAAAAGAAATTGAACGTTCTTTACTATGATGTACATAAAAGTATAGAAATTCTGATTAATTTTGATAATTTTGAATAAACGAATATCAGTGCGCATTTAATATTTAATATATAAACTAAGTAATTCGTTATCGTTTTATTAAACTCAACTCTCGAAAAAGCCGCATCATTTACGCTATTATATGTTAGCTTATTTAATACGCACGAAACGTCATTTTAAATTGTAAAAATATAACGGTAATACCCGAGTTATACGAACATGATTTCAAACCCTCCAAATATACAAATGGACGAACAAATCGAACAATCAAATAGACAAAGAACCACAAGCATGTCTGCAGAGAGGAGAATAGTAAATCAGAGATGCGGTCGTGGGTGGCACACCCTGTACAACAGACACGATCGAGGGTGGCTAGAAGAGAAAACGAGGAGAAAAAAGAGGGTACAGATGGAGAAGGAGAGGATATATAGGAGTATAGCAGTAGCAGGAAGCATCGCATAGAGGAGGGTGGGACGACAGTGGCGAGAGATGTTGGCACGTCACGTCAAGGGCTAAAAGTCCGCGAAACAATATCCAACCGCCGGCCCATCCTACCCCAACGCTACATCTCTCTTCCCTTTTCTCTTGCTGCTGCTTCTTCTGTTCCGTATTAGTTATCGTTTATCAGGCCGGCCAGACAAAACGCGCCGCCGGGAATTGGGTGAGCCATCTGTTGCCAGACATGATCGATAAAAGTCCGCCAAGTGCTATCAGTGCTAAACTGCTATTTCGACGAGCTGCCGCACGTTTCACCCTTCCATTCCCCCTCGTTCCAGCCTTCCTCTCCTCCACCCTGTGGCAATGTCTCGTTTTCTCGTGCCCCTTTGTCGAGCGTTCCACCACCTCTCGCGATTTCTTTTTCCTGCTTCTTCTTTTCAGCTTCCAGCCCCGCAACATCTGTCCGGGGCCAGATCCGATCGCGGAAGTGTATACGCAATAAATTGAATCCGGCCTGCAAATTGCTCGTTACGCTTTGCTTGGTCGATTAGGCTTTTTGCGGGCGCCAGCCGGCAAATTTTCGATGCAGGATAGAACCCGAGAATGGGTTCCACTTTTTTGGAAGCGGTTATACCGCAAGACGTGCGCCATTTCTACTCGTACCTTGATGGCTTTTGCCGAAGGGTCGTGATGATAACGTTAAGGATATCTTCCAGTTTTCAACGACAACGATGGATGCAAAGAGTTTTTCTTCGGGACTTCGCGTTTTTGTAAGATCAATCTATTGTGTGTAATTAAGCCATTAAGGATCAAATAATATACAATATAGTTAACCATAATATTATAATTTATTTAAAAGAAGAATTATAGAATCTAGGTAAGAGAAATGGTGACGAGGAAAGTATTAAGCGAACTCGTGACATTACTTTTCGTAGACACGATGTTAAGAAACAAAATTCGATTATTTAGATTAATTGAAAAAAGTTGCGAATGAAATGTCGCTTTAACGAATTTCCTTATCCTTGCTTTATCTCCCCTCGCTAAATAAAGGGAGAAAACTGGTTTGCTTGCTTTTGTATTTTCGTAATTTCGGTGAATTACTTGGGGTATATAATAATTTTAGAAAACAATATCGAAAGAGTACGGCGGAAGCGACGAAACTTCCCGTTTCGCCTTTTCCAATTTCTGGTGTGTCAATTTTGCAACACATGGCCCTTGCGTTATCGCGATGGAAGATTGCAGTTTCCTTTTGTTTTTTTCTTTCCTTTCTTTTTTTTACCTGAACATCGGACGATTCTTAAGAAACTTTGAACAAATTGTTTCTTTACTAGTTATAAAGGCTTTGAAGAATTATTTTATTAGAAATAATAGATGAATATTAATATGCATATAATTAGCATCAATCTATTATATGATCGATTGATATTTCTTTAAATTAAGCATGAAGTCATCAAGGATTCTATAATTCAAATGAGAAACTTCTTTCATTTTTATTATCTTCATTTTATATCAGAAACTTTATGTGTACGTCTGAAATTTTATCGACACGAGAATCGCAATAAAAATGAAATTCAAATTTTTAAATATATTTTAGTGAGAACGTCCTATAGGACATTCATCGTGCATTCGTTCGAATCAGTAAAAATATTATATAAAACTGTATTTATATTTCCATATTTTATATAACTATCCTCATATTCGTATTTCAAAGCTCTGAATAATTATGCAGAGACTAACTGTTTTATTAAATTTTATCATTTTTCACCGAATATTTGCAAATATTGTAGTATCATGGATGAGGGGCCTGGGGGGTGTCGTGTGAATTATAAACGAGCGGTTGCTGAGCATGTATGTAGTGAGGCTAGGACAAAAGACAAGGGATTGCTAGGGGACAAAGAACGAATTAATAACAGTATAAGTTGAGATGTCAGAGAGTGCGGATTGCGTTGATGAGAGTCGTTGATTAATTATTCAGTTGTGTTAATTATTATACGTTTGCTGCGATTAGTTCATGTTTAACAAACATTATTCTCTGTTCAATTAACAGCTGTTCAATCTACTTATCATTAATAAACTAATTAAAGTAGTTACGATACTACAATATTATTTGCAATTATTTTTTATATACTGTGAATTTTTGAAACTTGATAATTTAAATAAAAACGAAAGATAAACGCGATCCATTTAGAATTAATTCCCGACAGTCGAAATTACGCTGACGGAAACAAAAATTTTCCAACAACGAAGCAATAGAATCGTAAAGAAATTTTAATATAACAAGTTACACGGTTTCGCCGTAGGGGAGGGGATGTAAAAACTGAAGTATTTTTATGAAACCGCAGCACAAATTTAATATCGCATGTAAACAGTTGCACGGAGATGCCCAGAAGATATTAGTGTTAGTAGAGTACATGTCGATACATGTATAAATTGAATCCACTATAGAAATTCCTCGTCAAAGAGATGCATTCTTGCTTCCTCTTTTTCCGCCAATACCGCCTCCTATGTAATGTGACGTCGAGCGTGAAAATACTCCACTCCACAACCCTGGTATAGTTTCTATCACGAAGTTATGCATGTGCAAAAAAAAAGAGTGTATGGCGTCTGATGTCACTTAAATTGTCCCACTAACTACCAAGCGTGTCGTTAGTCCGAAACGTATCGTGTAGCCAATTTTTTATGCAGCACATGTTTGAAATATTGCTTACACGAGTAAAGAATTTTTTACGCGAACAAAATTTAATTTCATATTATACGTTGCATAATATCGAAATTTAAGAGAAATAGAGTTCAGATTAAAGATTTGCAATCTATTAACTGAGTACACAAATGCGTGGCGCGATGTCTGATCATGTACCGTACTATACCACTAGCTTTGGATAAAACACTACTTATAATTTCTGCAGCAAGAAAATATATAGCCATACTATGAGTAAAATTTAATAACATGAAAATACCGTTGTGTGTGTGTGTGTGTGTGTAAACCCATCTCAAGTCCACGTTTATAAATTTCCATGTTTTGTATAATATTTTAAATATCTTTTTAAAAAATACACTATATTCTTCCTATTATTGATGAAGAATCTGACGAGCGATATTTTCCATTAAACTTCGTCCTCTTCGATAAAACCGAGAAAAATGAAAAATTTTATTAATTCGACTTAAAATGATTTCGTTTATTTCAGATATGGATCTACCGAAACACTCGAAGAAACTGGGAGACCGAAGATTGGACAGTGACACGAACGAAGCGGTCAACGATCGAGATCACAGACTGACTAACGTGTATCAAGGCTCTTTACGGGAAACGGGTTCAACCTTGGAACCATTCTTCAACGGCGACGACGCATCCTCGTCGACGTCCTCAAACGACATTTTTCCACCCGCCTCTTGTATTCTTCTAATAACATTGTCCCAACTGCTCGCTTTGACGTAAAGAACACTATAAAAAGAAAACACGTGAATACAGAAGGAACGAAGAATCATGCGTTTACTTCAACGACGACGGTCGATCATTTTTTTTCCCGTGTGTCGATGCATATCGATTTCTGTGCTGCGTTATACTCGTCGACAGAGAGAAAGCAAGTTGATTACGGAAAGATTAGTAACAAGTTTGTGTTGATATCTCATCGTTGCATTTGTTCGATCCCTCCATCGATGATACACTACCGGATCTAGCTGACGAATTAGAATCGAAAGAGGTTGTATCTGTTTGAAGAGTTCGTTCGGTAAGTAATGATACATACAGATTTCTATCTCATGTTATATAATTTTAAAATTCTATCACTTTTAATTTTTGTTAATTTTTGTTAATTTGGTTTAATATTTTACCGAGTATTCATTTTGAATTTTATTCATTTTTGGTTAGAAAATATTATTTTCATTTATTTATTTATAATTCGTTTCTTATCTTTATTTGAATTTTTTCCTTTTTATGTATTTATCGTGGATATTATAAAATAAGATCACAAAACGATATGAAAATATTTTTCGACGTATTTCGAGCAAAATATTTCTTACATACTTCTCCTATACAACTTGTACAAATTTTGATATTTCATTTTACTTGGATTTAACTTTTTCTACAACTTTTCGCAACGTATTTGCCTAGTTTGAAAGTACTAAGTATCGTGTAATGTAAAAGCAAGTTTAACTGAATTAGAAGAATTTTATACGAAACTTCATGATCTTCATCGTTGAAGGACTGATAAAAATATCGCACGAGCCTTATACATTTTTATCTAAAATTGGATAATTCATTATGCTGGACCAAAATATATATCGCATCATTCCGACTTGAATGAAAAACTGTTATTTATTCGAACTTTGTTATTAGTTCTTTGAATTTTAAAAATTCGTAACTTCTGATTAAAGCAAATTTGCAAAACACAGAAGTTGGAATGGTAAACAATTAGCGCCCGCATTTTGTATTTATTTATTACAAAATTTTCAATTATCATATTTCTACCTAAATATTAATCTTCCATATTTTTTTCTATCCATGTGCAACATTTTCTCTAGAAAGCTGAACTGAACAACAAATTATCAATCCAGAAAAATAAGTATTTAACTAATATTTAAATTTTATTAACAAACCTTTCAGTAGAATCTTATCTTCGAACATTTTATAACACTTCATTTATTATTTTACTAGTGAATAATTTCACTAGGTTAAATTTTGGTTATTTGTAAACAACACGTTTTGCAAGTAATACGCAAACGCTTGGCAAGCGATAGATTTAAATTCGTTACGTCGCCGAGGTAGGCATTTTTATCTCTCCAATTAAGAAGACACGTCTCGTTAGAGCAATTTCACCATCCACCTGTTACTCTGTAATCCACTTGACCTACGTGTATAAGTCCACACTTTAATGTAGCACCACTTACACGATCTTTCAACAAAAGAACCAGACCAGAGAAGTATTTTAAAGTGGTTTTAAAAATACGCGCCAATGTGCCAGGTAGTTAAATACAGTAAATGACTATAAAAACTAAACCGCTCGAAGAAAACAGGAAAAACATTTAAAGAACCGAAAAAACAGTACGCTTGGCTTACTAAATTATCTTTTTCATCAATTCACGCGTAATTTCAGACGAATTGTTAAACAATACGAAATTCATTATAGTTGGACCTAGTTAATTAGTACGTAATATATGCAATGATCCGAAAATTCTTTTTATAGTCACTCCTAACAGTAACTTTTATTTAAAGGAAACATGCATAAAATCAAAAACAGGATTACAAATTACTGCCAAATAGAATATCAATAGAAACAACGAAACAAAAAGTAATGATTTTCTGATTTCTCCATCTCGTTAATTCTCTCAAATTAATCACCCCTTTCAGTTACCAAATAATACTTGGTAAAAAGAGGGTAATTGTTTCGGCTGGACAATTTATCGAACGAATTTCTACTCGAATTTTTCCTCGCGTACACCGCTTGAACAAATGGAAAAAAATCGACGGACTGATTCCTTGTTTATTCAGACCGCGAAACGAGTCGAACCTTTAGTCGTACCGCGATAAACTTGGGTCACGAGTACAATTGCACGTCGACCAACAGGGGTACGTTATTGTATCAGAGCTGACGAACGTGAAATTAATATTCTAATGAATATCGGAGAAACGTAACGGCAGAACGAAGATCTCGTCGTGAATCTCGTCATATCGAACAGCTCGCTCCACCGTGCGATTGTCCGTTCTAGGCTTAACGAGATATCTCGTTAGCACTGCATGTTCGCCTTCTCTATCTCTCTTCGACGACCGGTCTGTCGAATTGTCCGATCTGTTGCAATGATAGAATTATTAAACCCCGGGCTCGTTTACTTTTTTCTTGTCCCATCCTCATCTCTACCCTTGTTTTTCCCCTACTTTTCTCTGTCCCTTTTCACGTTATGTTTCACGGATTCATGTGTCTTTTTTCAACGTGTGAACACGCATATGGAGGGCATGGAATAAAATCTGTTCCCTTCGTATCCGACTCGCTGGATTATTATGATCGTTGACGGGGATATCAGACAACCGAGATAAATGCGAACGAATGAAATTTAGTTACGCAAATGTTGCTCATCATCGGTTCACAAAGGATCATGTGCGTAGATGCTACATTGATCAACTCTATAAGATAAAAGGAGCGACGATATTGCAAATACTATTTTTTAAATTCATTTTAGAATTTGCTATCCTTTATATCTTCTTCTTGCGACGAATAAACTTATTGACGTAAATAAATCGTGTATTTGTATGATGAAAGTAAAAAATTAACAAAAAGTAGAATTGAGCAGTTTGATTTCCAAGAAATCATGCAGAGATTGTTTAACAATTTGTTGTTCGACAGCTCTTGATCATTTTTCCTTTCATTTAATGTTTCTAGTGAGGTTTTTAATTCTGTTATTTTGATTCTTCGTTGAAGTGTCAGAAAATCTTGGAATATGTCCTCTGGGGTCCTTACAAATTTTTCTATACTAATAAATACAATTAAAAATGCCAGATACATATATACTATTCGTACATCATATCCGTTTCACTAGAATATCTAAAATTTGAACGCAAATATTCAAAAGAAATTTCACTGTTGGTGTAGGTATCATCGAGAGGAAACATATAAATTGTATCATTCTATTCTCTTGTTTCTTGTATTACGTAGGAGGACAAGGAATAAATTGGCAATTATTAATAACCTATACGAATCCAATACATATCCCTAATCAATTATAAAGTAGCGATATGATTTCACATTTTTAAGCAACGATTAGGAGTACACAAGTCTGAAGATATTGTTAGATTTCTAATAAATACGAAAAAAATTGTACAGACGAACTGAGTTTATGGTAATCGTTACACGAATACAAAGTTAATGTACTTTTCGTGAGAAAAGATTTTATCAAGCTTAGAAAACTTTTGAATAAGTTTTGCCAAGTTCATCCACTTTGGTAGCATATTATACGTTTCGTGGATGTCCCAATGTTTAATAAATTCAAAAATGAAAAACAGTTTATTCTTGTGAAATGGAAATTTATTATCACAATTGTTTACATATTTACATATTAATTACCGACATTTAATACAATATCGATTGATAATTAGCTAGAAGAATTTTATTTGTTTCTTAATTTCAGTAATTTTTTCTAGTTACTCGTAACTTTCATTGGACTTTCATTCCTTAAAAATTTGTTTTTCCTCAAAAATTATATCACTTACACGGAAAAGATAAACTCCCATCATACCGAAAAATATTACGCCTCTGATCAAGATATCATCGATTTTCTGATCTATAAAATTTTGAAATGAAATTTTATATATATAACGATGCAAAAATTACAAAGTAATCACGTATACGTTGTACGAAAATGACAGTATAACGATAACGATAAACGCAGTTTCCTGACAAAGTATAGTTAATTCATTCAGCGTGCAGCGTGCGTTTTGCTCCCTTTTACAAGAAAGTCTCGTCGCTCATATACACGAATAAAAGGAAAAAGAGAGGAAAAACTGGAAGAAAAAAGAGAGCAAGAGACGAGATAAAGATCAAAAACAAAAGAGTCGTGCAATAAAGCACAAACTCATTAATTAAAGTCGTCGTATGAGCAAGAAATGAAGTTGTATCCGTGCTTTCGATACTGTTATATCGGTGTGCATGCACAGAACGCCACGTTGTTCGTATGATGAGCTTCCACCGTATGTAGTGTAAAAACGAATAAAAAAATATTATGAAAAAACGAAGAAACGCAAAAGTGGAAAATATTCCGAGCTAGTAAGAATGTAAGAAATGTATCCCTTTGCTTTTGCAACCAACAAATAAAGAGAGAGAAAAGTATCGTTGAGCATTATTATGGCGAGTCATGGATGATTCTGTACGGATGTATGAGAGGGTGTGTGTGCATCTTAAACGGGTATGTAATGTTAGGAAATATATGTACGATTTTTACGTACAAAAAGAAAACGAGCAAAATTTCATTTATCCTATGTATATAGATAGGTTATGCGATTTTTTAAATTTACATATTTTGAATTATCATATACATGATAATGATATATGATAGTAAATAATATTATATTTGTGAGATGGAACTATATCATCTTGAGTTATATTATTAATATTGCGTAGGATGTTTAATATATTTTTGAAGTTTCTGTTGGAATAAAGAGACTGAGATATGATTTATTTCTCACTATAAATCAAAGTAAAATTAAAGTTTTGATTTATAAATAGATCGCACTTTTGCTAGACAACTTGACAGATTTGTTGAGAAAACGCAGTTTTCTAGGATTCTTTACGAATAATATTCCTTTCAATCATATTAAAAGGGTATTAAAAAGAAAGTAAAATAATTCACTTCAGTTGAAAGAACGTGCCAAAGTGTGTGAATTTGAAGTAGTGACGCCGCGTTTCATCTATTAATCGCTTTTGATCTTCCCTTTTAAATACATTCTAGTTAATGAAATTTTGTTTTAGAGGGATGTATCAGTGTTTGATGCAAAATGTTAATGTTACGACAATGTTTCCGATAACGACATCATCCTGTTAATAACTAAGAAATCTTTTATCGGACAATTTTGTATAAACAAAGCAACTAGTTCACAGAAGATCGTACGGAACATTTTATTTAATTAGTAGCTGAAATATAACGAACGCCAGTTTAAACAAATTTCCCTTTAACTTATTCGACGGAACAAATTCCTTTGTTGCGTGAGAAAATAATCCTTGTTCTTGACGTCCGATTTAATAATTACAGTCAAAGATTTATTTAAAAGAAAAAGTGCGGTTCGTTTAGGAAGAAAGTAAGAAATTACGCGAAGATTTTTAATTTTGTTACTCTTCCAGTGATGATAACTCATTAATTGAAATTTTTATGGTAGAAATCTTATATTTCATGGCTTAATATAATTTTTAATGTGGTAAATTTGAAATGCGGAATTCAAATATTTGAGAATTTAATATGAATGAAAATTCAGCAACGATTCAGAAGACGAAAAATAGAAAACGAGGAAGATGGTTCCATATAAGTTGATAATTCACAAATAAACAACATTTCTACACGCAATTGCAAACATGCGAAATGAATGAATATGAATGAATCGATGACTGTTAGTAACTAGAAAGAAGAAATTATGCGACATTTAATATTAGTGAATATGAGAATACATTTATGTGTAGATTGTGTAAAATACGAAATATAATGAAACGATATTATTAAAGTTATTGAATTGTTGGCTGTAGGTGTTTACGACGTTTATATGATATATATATAATATATATATAATATATATAATATATATATATATAATAGAGTGTAAGATATAAATAAAATATGAAATCAAATTACATAAAAAAATCGGCTTTCCATGGTTTGGTAACATGAAACAAAATCTTAAATATCGAAAAGGATTCCATCAACCATTTTCTTTAAACAATAACACGAAAATGATAAAGAGAAAAGTTGATAGAATTTTTATCGTTAGATAATTTAATTAACATTAACAAAGAAATTTATTCACAGATTATCATCATGAATATCATCGATCATTTCTAAATTATAAATTTCAATTCATCTGCAAAATTATAGGGAGAATGAAACGTGTAAGTGAATGAAATGTATATTTATGCAAAGCGAAACAATCGATATAAAAGCGTATTGTAAAATATACTATATTATTTAATTATTAGTACACTGATTCTGAGTGGATGTAAATATTTTTGTTCTACGAACCGTTTTTATTCTATTATATTAAAAGATCCAGATAAATCTCATGTTACGAGGCAATCGGGAAACATAGCATGTTTAAAAAAATTAAAGGAAATCGCATAAATATAATGTATCTCTAAAAATGTACCGAATTTAATAGAGTAAGTCGATCGACGCGCGGGTGAAAACTATCAACGAGAAACAGAAATTAAAGCTCATATCGGATAACATATCGGGTGGCTTTTCACCCCCGTTGAATTTTTCCTTACATATCCGGGAAATACTTTTTTTGGGATTTCTAACTCGAATTTTAAGCGATTTCGACCGAAATCTTCGAGACTTTCAGGACCTGGATTTGTGTGATGTAAGTTATTTTATTTTGAAAATGCTCTGTCACATTGTCAATATTGTAATTAATTTCATTAGGTAACCAAAGATGGCTTAACATTTATGAGAGACCACGATCATCGTAAGTAATTATAATATCAATATTTTCTTTTTTTTTTTATACAGAATCCTCGTCAATTTATTAACAAGTGCGCTATTTATATTTTTATTTTAAATTTAGAAACTCGAAAGATTAAAAGTTCGAAGATTCAAAACTTGCGAAATTTGACAACCATTATTTACATAGCGTTGATACATTTTTTGATATTCGATAAAAAAAATAACTAAAATATTAACAAAAATGACAGAGCATTCCCTGCGAAAATCACGATTTACACTTAAAGAACATAATATACAATTTTATTTAGCATCGACGTATCCATTCGAATTGGCTTTTTGTGCTTCGTCATTTACCAAATGCTAAATTAGTGCTAGTTCCATTGCCATTAATTAACAATAAGTAATATTCGATCGATATATGTGCGGATTTGATAATAAACCAAAATAAAAGAGAGTAACTAAAAAAGAAGAAGTAAACATATATGAATGGTTAGTCTTTGAGGAGGACTGAAAATCGCCCTCCTATAAATGGCCTGGCCTTAATATATTTTGCACTATACATACATACATAACGTACATTATTTAAGAGGAAAGAAATAAAAAATGAACGAACAGAAGGATTTGTCATATTGTGAATACGATCATCTTCCCCTTCGAGAGTCGAATATTTAAGTGCGTAGCCGCACACTGTACAATAATTACGCGCATACACATATGATATAAATATAACATATGCATATATACATACGGTATAATATATGAATATGATTAACGATATGCATACTTGCGTCGATGTAATTAAATAATGTATCGTGTAATAACGTGATCCCATGATGGATACTTGTACTAAGCCTACCAATGAATTATCGCACTGCTGATACCAACGGAGATAAATATATATATGAAACTGAATAAAGAAACGATTAATGTATAAATCTCATTGTCAATCATTTTTAGTATCTGTGTAGTCAACGTTTAAAATTATGTGTCGTGATATTTACATAGGTAGATATTTTATTAGAAATTTTCAACGTTTAATTGATGTCGCAAATTTTATTTTTAATCTTGTTAAATTGAAAAAATTCCGTTTTTATTAGAAATTTAAAATGACAAAATATACTTGATCACCGATATTGATATAAATTGGAAAAATGTTTATAACTATTCATCACTACAACGTATTTATATCAACGTATAATATCATTTCTGTCATATTACATGCAAGAGACTCATTTCGAAGTTCATCAGGATTCCTACTCTATAAATATATATTGTATAGATATATGTTGTATTATATGCAGCATATCAAAACGTCGCATTGACCTAGATGATTATTCAGTTTAATGACCTGCCGTTGTCGTTCTTTAACGACAGCCTAACGAGCCTACATAAATTAATTAATATAAATATCGAGCATTAATCGGGTGTGGAACGGTACACAAAAATTTTAACGCTTATATTTTAAACTTTACATACCAAAAATTACACAGACATTTCATGGTATATGTATGACCGTATAGCAACTAGTACGTAGTACAAGTTAATGTATGATCAGACGTTACTAATAAATATTCATACGATATTTAAATAAAATTAAAAATTGAAAAAGTATTAACTGAACCTCCGAAACTTACAATCTCATAATATTTTCAATCACTCGGGAGTAAGAAAGAATAATAAACAAATTTCGTCCCAATAAATAATATCGTCCCAATCTGAATAATTTCTCAACTTTCACACAAACCTATTACAATCATGCAATTTCATTTTATCAAAAATACATCAGGTACTTTCACCATCCAATGAGATCCAATTTACAACTCCCGTTTACAACTCCCTGCTACCTTTCTTCAGCGAAGAAGAAAAAGGGGAAAGAAGGTAAAAAGAGAAGAAAAAAAATGTGTACATATTTCCACACGGATCGTTCGATCAGAAAATACTGAGAGTCTGCCGAAAACGCGAACACTCACGTAGGGGAAAAAAGTGACAGCATATTCGGACATTGATAGTCGTTGACCCTGAACAGAATCATCCAACTTGCTGCCCTTCGCTTGCGTCGTACAAAGACCGCAAAGGGTACGCGTTTCCATTTATATCGTTCAAAGAGACATCGGGCAACGACGGTTATTCGGGGATCAAATGGAATGAGTGTTGTACCGTGTTTAGCCGGCACGTCATGAAATGACTGATGGCCAAACACTGAAACCCGTTCTGCCTGCTCTCGGATTTTGGGTCTAACAAAATGAAACCATTGAATATCGGTGACCTCTAACCGGAAAGGCCTTTCTCTCTCTGATTCGTGCACAGACAAATTGCACCTTTCTTCCCTCAATGTTCGCTCAAGGATCGCTTTGTTACTTTCCACAAAGTTCTATATAGAGATCTTTGAAATTAATATAATATTTACTTTTGTATGGAATAATTGAGATTTGGAAGAAATCGAAGGCAAGAAGGTTGAATTAATTCTTCAGCTTTCGACAGATTTCGAAAGCCTGAAACTCTTACTAACAATAATAATTGAACTTACAAACCATGCTGTCTTAATGAAAACGCCAACTAATTATTTTGTTTTAATTTAACAAGGCCGAGATTCCTGGCAACAATTCGATTACGGACTAATTACGACTTCAATAGGATTTAACAAGACCGAGATTTCTGGTAACAATTTGATTACAGGCTAGTTATGATTTAAATAGGATTTCGTTTGATTCCGGAGAAAGGCATCGACTTTAATAAACGACGGAGCGGACGATAATTACAAATCGTTTAATCAATTCTAAATAAACGCGTTCGAATTGTAGGACAACGGAATGTAGACATTATTATTACAGTAATTTATATTCGGTCATTCTTCCAGGATGATATGTCGGTAGCGCGGAAATGTTTCGGCAAGGTTGCGAACCAAATCCAATTCAAACGGACACGAGTAATAAAAGCCAAATTGTTTCTGTCCGATTTGAACAATGAAAGTACGAAGAGTGATTAATTAAGCGATACACGTGATAAACGGATATGGCATAAACGTCCGTTCAATCGGTACATTATCGTGTACGATGGAAAATATGTACTCATCGAGGGCATTATACGTTGTGACAACGAGTCACGTCGATGCATGTTATTATATTTTGCATTGCTCGTGTGAAATTCGTTGCCAAATCGATGCTCCGCGTCGCGTATACTGCGAATAAAATAGATGGCTTGGCCAAAAGTACCGGGCTCAGAAAGCTTCTATGGTGCGATCGTTTACATTAATCTATTTTTTAACGGATAAATATGCGCCAATCCATTTTAAAGTCGCTTGACACAAAATGAATTTAAAGAAAGTTTAGGCTGATTTGTTTTGATATGTAAATTAAAAATTATTATAATCACATTTACAGAGTTAACTTTCAATTCGATTTAATATGAAGGCCACGAATAAAAAACATGATAAGTTACATTCCCAGTCTTTTCAATAAATCCTACACTAAAAATATCGTTTCATTCGATTTTGGGATGAGGTAAGAAGTTTTAGGACGTTTTTGTCACTCTCTGTCACACAACAAAAATGGACTTGTCGGATTTCCTTGTATTTAGACGCCAATATTTAACAATATATCTCTTCAAAATTACGAGGAAACCAGTAAAAATCTCTTTAACGCATTAATCATACGCTGGTCTAACATCAAATTTTAACTCACGATGCTCCCACAAAAATTCCATAATCACCAAAGCTGGCATATCAGTAGCTAAAAGAAAGCACGACTTGAAAAATACGCTTTGTCTCAAGTTGACATCTCAATTAACATCGAAGATACTCGAGTTTAAAGTATAACGTACAAAACATACCATTTAAAACGAGCATAAATGTGAACGATCTGTCATGACCTGGTTTTTTTCTGGAAATGCGTACGTCGCGTAGTAATAGCAAAAAGACGCCCACTCAGCGTCTGTCACTGACCGCCGCACAACCATCAAGCTTGAGATAGGGCAACGCTCGCGTGCGAGGAAAAGATATTCGACCACCCAAAAGGCATAGCCACGTTAAAATATTCAAAATTATTCTCCGCTTCAAACGACGATGGATCGAAACGAGACAAAAAGCATTTAAAAAGGAAAAATCCTGCCTTTTTTCGCCTATAGAGGACACGTTATCATATTTTATAAACCAGCTGTAATATAAAAGTATGTAAAACTTTGTTTTTGAAGCAATTAATTTTGTTGTTGGTGTCGTAACGATTCAAAGGGTGTGCATAGTATAAGCAGTAATATGAAAAATATTGAAAAATGTAAACATTTAACAGGAATAGCGGTGAGAAATATGGTGGAAGAAAGATTTAAATTTTATTGGAATTAAAATCAAGAAGGACAATTCATTGGGTTATGGATTGAAATAATGATATAATGAAATATTATAACTGAATGTATTAAAATATTAAATATACATTTTTTACATAAAAATCGAAGCGAGGAAATCGATTAGAATTTACGTACAATATAGAAAATACACGATACTTCTTAGCAAACTTGTTCATGCTAAGTCTACATTGATAGTGAACAAACATTATTAATACTTAAAAAATCGTAACGCCAGTTAGCTAATTTTCATCAGTCAAAGTTCATTCGATAAACCGATAGGATTGGTCATCATCTCGATGGCTCGATATTAGGAGAGAAGAATAACATCTTGCTATGACAGTCTATATCGCTGTAGACATCTCATCTAGATTCAATACACTCGAAGATAGTACTTGGCCAACTGGACTAACATAACTTTGCCAATCGATGACCAAATAAATTGCAGATACCGCATCCTCGCCGGCTGGGATATGACCTCGATGATTATTCAATTTAATGAGCTATTGTAGACGCTCTCTGAAACGTGACGTTTACACCGCAACCGATTTCCAAGCCTCAAACGATCGGTCGTTCATGCTTAACGAGTTCGCGACTCTCCCTGTCCCTCTTGCCCTATTCCTCCGTCACTCTCGTTTCCACGCTATATCTTGATGCTGTAGAATTCTCTCCATCCATCCACGAACGCGTGAAAGTCCCCTCTGGCTCATGTACACACGCGTCCAGAAGGCCACCAATACGGGAAAGGTTTACGGCGCGTTCCTCTTGCTAGAATTTCGATCCTATGACAACCACGCAATTCTAGCCGACCGATAATTAATAGACACTTGGAATCGAATTAATCCGCAATACGACGACAGGATGGCTCTCCACGTCCGGCCATTAATTAAGGATCAGCACTCAAGGCGACAGCAATGGAATCGCGATACGATCAAAATAGTAAATAAAATTTCCACGTGCATTCTCATTAATTAAATTGCATTTATTCGGTCGCATCGGTCGCCAATCGATGTCTGGTTTTTCGACGTCCACAAACAACTGGCCGTCTGTGGTTATTAACGAAACTGTTCGAATTCACCGATACACTGATTCGCCAAAGTATTTGGACACTCGCCACGGAAAACATTTATGTGCATATTGTATGTGTCATATAAAACATTTTGAAATATCATTAGCACTGTAATGAGACACGACTGGCACGATTATATTGGTCAAATTTGATATCAATCTGAAATGTAAATAGAAATTACGAGATATGTTTGCAATAAATTTCTAATCCTGTCTAGCTCCGGTGCCATGAACTGAATTCGCTTCGATTTTGCGAATCGTGTACATTGTAGTCGAGACTGCGGCGATTTTAGTCGACCTGATTTTCGGGTGAAATCGCGTAAAACGAGGGACAGCTCTGAAATTTTTAGCAGATGTTTTGCAGTATTCGTTGGTAATGTTTTAATACCTAAACACGGCGAACAAAAATGGGCGTATCGATCGAAGCGTACACGATGTTACAGTTGTTGTGATGGAGTTGAAATCAATTAATCTCGTATTAGTGTTGAATTTAGTTTAACTATAATTCGGTGGTGCGATATATTTCAGCAATTAATTACTCAAGTTACCACGAAAGATTCCCTGTAGGCATTCTGTTCGTTTGTATCGCAATTTTAAAACTAGAGAATTAGTTAATAAAGTTTTTATTTCACAAAAAATATCTTAATTTAAAGTATCTCCCTGCAGAAGAATAAAATTACATTTAAATAATATAAATAATATAAATAATAAATAATAATAATATAAACAATAAATGCAAAAGAATAATTTTATCAATTAACATAATGAGACTAATCGTATATCATATGAATATTCGACTGCAAATTTTATCATCGAACATTCATTCAACTTTCATTATTAACTCTTCAGTTTTCTGAAAATTTTAACATTCTGGAATGTCAAGCCAGAAGCATTTTTCTACTCCCGTTTTCACAGGAAATGAAACTTACATGGAATATTGCCATGTTGAAGCTCCATCTTAAAGAAACCAACAGTCTGCCAAATATTTTAAAGAATTTCAATATTTACAGAATCGAGAAATCGAGTACCTCGTCCACAAAGAATAAGAAACCACCGGGAAATATTCAACCGGGGAAAAAAAGCCCATAACGGAAGAAGTTTTACGATGGCCGTCGCGATTTATTCTATCTGCCATCGAAATCAAAGAAAACTCCTCGATGGCGTAAGTCAAACGGTACGTTTAATCATACGAAGAACACTAAAGTCAAAAGTGAAAGGATAAAAAAGAATAAACCGCTTCAATGAGGAGAAACGAGGAAAATAAAGGAAGAGAAAAAACCTTACTAAAACGGCGAGTAGAAGCGAGAGTAATAGAAGCTAGTGACGAGAAAGAAGAACCGAAGTAGCGATCTCTCATAGTACATACATATCTATACAGTACATGTATATCGAGAGACTCGTTTCGAAGCGAGTCACGTACGGGCCGGATGGCCAGAGTCCGAAGTGGACGGCGGAGAAAGGGTCGGCTCGTTAATCCAGATCGGCGCGGAAACACCGGAAAAGATGGAGAAAACGGTTACGTCGAAGAGAGGAGGATAAAAGGTCGAACAAATCGTAGGTAGAAGCAGACAGAGACGATGAACAAACAGAAGAGATAGAGACGGAGGTAAGAGAAAAGAGAGCGAACGACTGAAAAGAGACTTCCGGGCATTGATGACGACGAACGGATAATCGTAAGAAGAAACGATGCAGAATATTTGATAACGACCGCTTTACTGGGAAAAAACTATAATTTTGATCATTTTTCATTAATAGACTGCGAATTATTACAATGTGACTAACGAGTGTAAACGCAAATTCATATTTTACTAGGCTAAATACTACGCTGAAGAAATAAAATCTAAATATAGATTTCACTCTCTAAATATTATAATGACTAATTTACTTTGAATATTGCCATATATTCCGCGCATTCTATCCCTTTCTTCGTCTTTAAATTTCCCATGAATGCATAAAAAAGATGCAGTCTATCATTAAATTTTTATATTCTTAAGAATCTTCTCAGTCAACTCACATTATTGAATCTTACGAAATTCCGCTCGGGCACCAGACGACATTAGTCTGCGCGATGTCCGATAATTCTTCGTAGTTCGACAGTCGTTTTCAAACACCGTCCTGTGTTCATGACTTGAAAGAGGTTGTGAAAGAGCGCAAGGGTGGTAAGAAGGGTAGCGAAAAAGTGGAGGATGTCGAGGAGGAGAAGAGTGCTAGAGAAGAGACTCGAAGAGAAGGCGGAGAGCTAGATGACCGAGATAGGATAGAAGGCTGATATCATAAGTGGCTGCGAATCCTTTATAACTGAGGGAACTCGTGGGCTGAGCGAGGAGAGTTTGGAATTTTTGATGTAGTAGCAAGCAGATATGAATATCGGAAAGTTCCCAAAGGAATTCCACGGGATCGTCGAGGAGAAAAAGGGGATGGGAGACGAGAAGGCAACCCCTCTGGATTCTGGGTTTTAGTTGGTGGATGGAGAGAGAAAGAGAAAGGGTTGAGGAGGAAACGAAGAAAAAAGTGGGGACGGTAATCCTGTCTTTCTGTTAGCGCTCGTTCGAGCGGCGAAAAGTTTGAGAAATCGCCGCGAACCCGATAAATTTGCCGCCAAACAAGCCTCGATTTTGTGGAACGATGAAACCGGGAGCTGAGCTGCGTAAACGGATCGCCGAATTAAGATTCCAATGCCAGCGACGCGCTATAGAAATTCTTATGAGGTAGTATGGGATTAAAAGCCTTTGCATGGGATTGAAAGTTTTCGAGAAGAAGAAATTAACCTTCTATAATTTGGAAATTGACGTGACCCAATTTATATTTTTTTATGTCTTCGTACGGTTGCTAGAAACAGATTGATAGCAATTGTTAATAGCAAATTAGCGACGACGCTAGTCTCATCAGAGTAATACTGGTTTATGCGACGGAACATCGTTCGTTCTTGGATAATATAGTGGCAGAGCGTCGACATTGCTAAAATCAGCCATAAAATAATGCAATAACGTGTCTTTACAGTGTGTTTGCAAATAGTTTGCCGCGGCGGAATATTTGGCGCTACATCAATACTGTTTCCGGGCTTATCAAATTCATTTGTGGGATATCAAGAAACTTCGGCTCTTGGGTATAACAAACTTACATCTCGACTCTCGGTTCTATCTCTCTCTCCCTTTACCCTTGTCTTGCACTTCCTGTACCGACCAGGAATAAAGGAAAACTTTGATGTTCTCAATTACGTGTCTGAGCTACAGTTGTTCGGATGATATGCTTGTAAACGGTTACCTCGATGACCGTAACTCGTTTACCAACTCTGCTTCAAACGTACTCGAATAACTGTGACGTCCGATCGTTCGAGACAAAGCGCCCCAACAATGCTTTAAAGATATATATATATGTACGTATAGGAAGCGAAGTCGAGAGAAGTGTAATTGTTCGAACGACTTTCGATTGCGGTGATAATCTCGGTGCTTACTTTAATTTCAGATAATTAAAGATTAACAGTGTTGGTTAACGATCCTCGGTCACCGCACCGCGTGTCTGAGATAATATTACTGTGTTAATGCTATTTGCTAACTGATACCTCTGTTGCTGTCAAGTTATTTATCTTTACAGCTTAATTGCGTATAAACTTAATTACCTTAACTTAGTGTGTTTGGAATGTAGGTGACTTATAATAGATTGAGTTGTCATTTTATAAATATATGGAATATTTTAGATAACTTCATGTACAGGGTGTTCGGCTACAAGTGTTAGGGAATTTAAAGGGTGATTCTTGAAGACGAAATAGAACGAAAGTCAAGAATTAAAAAATTGCGTTTTCGGCTTTGTTTTTTAGTTATTGACAATTAAAAATGAGTCAAAATATCCCTGCATGCGAGCAAACCTCCTTACACGAACGAAAATAAGTCAGCCTAAGCAACAGGGTGCACAGGGATCTTTAAATGGGCAGCAGCTTACCTCGGACAATTCGTAGAGAAGAAGACTATGACATTTGAAGACGTAAACCATTCTGCGCGATATTTTTTAAAAAAAATCCTAGATTAAAAATTATACCTACCTAGTCATTAAAATCTGTAACATGTCAAAAATCGCCTCATGAGATTTTCAAGCAGAGAGGATTAATATTTTCTTGAATCTTTTGCCTCCATAAATAATTAATAAATAATAGCGCACATAAACAATGTTTATACAAATTTTTTACACGCACCACGATCATTCCGTCCACGTGTTTCCATAAAAAAATCACACACACACAAAAATAGCAATCGTTTTATATTAAACGTCCAATATAGTCTCTGTTTTCTTGCGAACAAAGTATACAATGACCACGATACATACAACATGCACTGTATACACACTACACACCCAAATCACTCGCGTTAATCATATAATCGCGGAATTAAATAACAAAGATTAAAGAAATAACAAAGAATACAAAACTAAAGAAAATAAAAAAAAGTTCAAAGAACTAAAAGTGAAAAGGCCCAAAAACATCTACAGCAGAATAGCTTAAATGCTAAATCTACGATTAACTCCAACTTTTACTGTATACAGAGACGCTAGAAAATAAGGATACGTGTAAATAAATTTTTGTAGCTACCAAATGTTCTACCACAGTAACCTTCGAAACGAACCATTAGCTTGTAAATTTCACAGCTGTCTATTCATTCGATACCCAGACTATCCAAAATCCTATAAAATAAGGAAGCCTGATATAAGAAACTAAATACGCTAATCTCAAGAAATCCTTCAGAAATAATCAATTCTCACTGGCGAGTACGTGAAATCAACTGGTGATTTTCCAGACAAAGGCCCGATGAATCATTTTTACCGCAAACAAAGGGCTCGTGTGTGCTTCTCATGATGGCAAAGGTAAAGAGCGGCGAGGCACGTTTCGCGCTCTATCGCGAATCTTACGCGACGTGTAAACCCATAAAACGTCGACCTTTGTAACCGGGAGAGGGTTGTGAAGCAAGTTAGGGCCCGGTGGAGCCGCAATCTTCCAGAACCGCGTAATAACCTGCCGTCGTTGTTTCCGGATTTTATCACGACCCTACATTTTTAATGAGACCAATGTTACATTACAACAACAACATCAAACTATAGTCGTACGATGCTTCTAATGAACACGTTTGTCGCGATTCGTCGAAACGATCGGTCGTAACGCGCTCAAACCGGTCGTTAAAGGATGTACGTGTGTTAGATAGGTGAGACGCGACAGAAAATGGAATTTGTTTTCCGTGGATTTTAGAAAAGCTGCATGATGTAGAGGAATTCCACGAGTTTCAAAAAATGTGTTAAATAGATCCGTGTTACAGTACGATTGCTGCAACAGGAATTTGCAAAGTAAGCTTCAAAAACCATAAATTTCCTCAGATCATAAAAATTTCAGCGTTGAATGATACGCGTTACATAAAACATTTGCTGACAAACCTAATCGACGTAAGCTTTCGTTAAATTCCAAAGCTGTATAATTCAAGAGGGAATTTACATATTAAAATTCCCATTTGAGAAAGATAAATACTCTTCTGAAACTTATTCGAACTCTATTAAGATAAATCTTATATTCAACGAATAAATTCAAACTTAGCATAGCTTAGAAACCACGGTCGCGTTAACACAGCCAATTTCTCATGAAAGCGTAATTTTTTTACAGTTCTTTAACCTCTTCGATACGGTTGAATTTTGCACGAGGCTGTTTTTCTGTACGGCAGAATTTGACGCGAATTACGCGTAAACGATACAGCACTGCAATGTGTGACGGATAATGCTATTCAATGCTATGCAAGCACATTGGAATGAAGTTTTTGACAATTCAATTATAACTTTTCTTAAAGATATGATGCACATACTTTAACTTTAATAATTTACTGTAACAATTAATAATACAATTGAATGTGATATATCTTAAAGCACGGTACGACACATAGAGCTACGTCACAATTTTCACACTCAGAGCGCGAAAGTGTTTTCCAAATTGCTCTTCGTTTCCTATTTTGAAGCGGCATTTTGAGGTTGAAGATTCTAAAAAATTATAAGGATACGGATCAGCATATTAAAAAGAGAATCTAATAATGGTATATTTATTTTAACGAAAAGCAACAAATGATATCTGACACTGGCGTATCAAAAACAAAGACTATATATTTTGCTTGTATATTGTTAACGCTATTATAAAACATTGCGAGGACAAAAAAGGTGTGAAGCAAAACAAATGAAATGGATCATTTAGTTCAAACGGCTAAGAGGTTAAAATATGAATCTCGAAGAAAAATAAATATGTACTAAATGTAATTGTTACGCCACGAGGCTTACCATAAGCCGTATTCCTAACCGTCGCTCGTGGCACTACAGTGTCGCAGACAGATCGTCTTATAGGATCGGCGAAATATATACAATGTAGCGATAAGCACATAGTTCTAGAAACGTCGATTCGCCTTCGGTCCGTTATTTCATATACACAAAGAAGGTGGCATACGTGATCACGTATAGGCGCGAACGGTGGCGTGATCCCAGTGTCACGGCCGGCATACTTCAAATCCGACGGACTGACGATAGAGATAAAAATGTGGCGGCATTCGGCGACAATGTATATCGCTGAAGTGCCTAATGAACCATCAACATCCCAACGGTCCTTCCACCGAAGGTTCTAGAAGAAAGAGCACGTGGCAACGATCGCGGACGCCTAGCAAATGCATGGACGGTGACAAATTGAGGGATGACAAAAGAAAGTAATCGGATTCGATCGAAAGTTTTTTTTTTTTTTTTATTTATTTGTTGAAATTACAATCAATTCTCGCGTTGAGAATTTTCAGTAATTTTTCTGGCGTGGCGCAGTGACATGGCTGTTTATTTACAATAAGTTAATACTTATTATAGATAGGTATAATTTATAAGTATTATAAGTCCGATCGAAAGTAAAATCATAAGAGTCAGTCTTAGAAAGTCACGCCTAGAGTTCGAAAGTAGATTGTAAAGTGTATTGATGTTAGAAAAAAAATAAAGTTTTCTTTTTTTATTTTTTACCTCAAATTCCTTTTTTATTTTGTTATTTTACGTGACACGAGCGTAGTGAAGGTCGTCTCCGAGAGAAGACAAAGATCGAAGGGCAATCAGTACCATTTGAGGATTCAAACGTTATGCATCGAGAGGTTCTGACGAATAACATTAAAGTCGCTTAGTCTACCGAATACATCAAGAAATATTATAAAGTTGGGTCAAATTCCTGTGTCAAACTAATTGTATAATCGTTAAATAATTTGTGGCGTGTTCATTATATTATTTTAAATATTGTCAAATATACAAGTTTATGTTAACCCTGTTAATTCAGTGTTAAACTCATTAAACCACCTCTGTTATCTTAATCGAAACAGGGGAACGATTAATTCGCGGCGTCAATTATCCAAATCGTAGCGAGAATTTACGTCTCTCGTTGACGCGTTTTCCTCGCGACCGCGTTTCTCCGCGAAAGGTCGTAACAGTAATTATAACTTTTATTTCAGAAAACCGTCTTTCAAATATGAATTTCAATACTCTCTTACAAAGTATGAATTTTCCCTATTGACAAATAAATGTAATTTCTACAATCCCGTTCTCCTTTACGAAATATTGAATTTCCTATTACAAATACATTAGTTTCGTCCTTTTTCTTCCATATAATTACGTAATGAGTGATAAAACTAATTTACATTTTTACCATTTTATAAACATCAAGTTAAAGTTATTAGATGTGTAATTAAAGCAAGGAAAAGCAAGGAAAAGGTTGTAAAGCAAGGAAAATATACACTCCAGATTTAAAATCGTAAGAATATGGATACTAATCTTATAAAACTCATTATCACAGTCCTATTTATTGACTGATCGTATTAAACAAAACTGAATCAAAATACACATATATATATTATATATATGTCGGAGATGAAAGGAAAGCCGAAGCCTTTCCTTGGAAATTTTGGGAACATCCTCTAGTACCTTAGCCTAGATTTTATTATAGTTGTAATTGCTTAAGATTTGTAATAAGCGAGATTGGGTTCGAGGTGACAATCGGTCGCTGAACGTAGCCACGGTCACGGGATGGATGTTTTATCTAACGGAGGTCTGGAGTGGTTGTATGTGTTTTCCGAGAAATGTGGTTGTGGCGGCATGCGACCTCGAGAGTGGGCCTAGCCACGTGTGATTTTGCCTCGGAGGTGCCGATGCAATGGGACATACATTGTATTAGTAATCAAAACTCCAGGCAGAAACTGCCTAGCAACGGCGTTTGGAAGCATCGAGAAGGTTCCAAACGCCATTGCTAGGCACACTCGTTGGAAGCATCGAGAAAGTTCCAAACGCCGTTGCTAGGCAGTTTCTGCCTGGAGTTTTGATTACTAATACAATGTATGTCCCATTGCATCGGCACCTCCGAGGCAAAATCACACGTGGCTAGGCCCACTCTCGAGGCCGCATGCCGCCACAACCACATTTCTCGGAAAACACATACAACCACTCCAGACCTCCGTTACATAAAACATCCATCCCGTGACCGTGGCTACGTTCAGCGACCGATTGTCACCTCGAACCCAATCTCGCTTATTACAAATCTTAAGCAATTACAACTATAATAAAATTTAGGCTAAGGTACTAGAGGATGTTCCCAAAATTTCCAAGGAAAGGCTTCGGCTTTCCTTTCATCTCCGACATATATAATATTATAATTAATACTTTGTAGCTTATACATTGATTCACTGCGACTTTGTTACGTTGATTTAATTTTGAATTATTTTTTGAACATAGATCTAATTAAAACTCCTAAAAACATTAAAACAGAAAAGAGCATGGCGAAAGTGAATATTTCCCAAATATAAAAGAAATTTCATAAATTTCTTCTTACAATTAAAATATGGATAATATAATACGATACGCATGATCAATGTAATTTCCAAATTATTTTTGTTAATTAGTTCGATTGCTAACTTCGAATTCGAATGTGATACCTGCTGCAAAACACGAATTTACAGACTACACTCGCCATGAATAACGCGACTCAATAACACTTCGCGGTTCACTCGACGCTAATAGGAATATCTTCAACATGATTAGGAATTTCAATGACGCATTGGATTTCAGCTAGAGACGATCGGGTCCTTTTCGAGCTCATTTTATACAATTCCGCGAATATTTACCGAAAGATACTTGCAATTAGTGTACACCCGTTATTTAGCAATTAACTTAATCGAGGATCATTCGGTGAAGTTGCATTAAGCTTGTGTATGAGTCATTAACGTAATTAGGAGTAATTATTGTAGTTAATATAGCATACCGGTAATAAATAGCAATTTAGGGATTGACGATAGTTATTAAATAATAATAATTTAATTATCGGTCCTATTATCCGTAATTAAATCGTTACTCTAATTACTGTCTGGCACTAATTTGATTTTAACAGAAAATATATGAACTAGTGAATATGTATAATAAAAGAATGCAATTATTAGACTATAAAAAATTATATAATATAGCAACAAGAAATTGTTAAATATATTGTATAATTATATATCCATTTCAACTTTATTATACTTCTTTAAGTAATCTGTAGAGCGTTACTTGTACTTCATTAACATTTTATCTCCTTGTTTTCCACGATATTAATATTTAAATAAGAATAAAAAAAGATATAAAAATTCGAAAAGCTAGCACATTATTCGTCACGAGGATCGTTTCTGTCCATTTTTCATTGACAATTTATCCACACATGAATGGCCGACAAGTTTGAGTTGGGTTGGAGCTCGTCTCGCGTAAAAAGTCGTTGGAACAGAATGATAGCTAAAACTTTCCGAGGTACTATTATAACTTGTTACCTCGTAACAAAGAGAAAGTTTTTCAAATACTTTCGTACCACCGCCATAAGCCTACGTTCTTTCTGGCGAGGAGCGTGTCGTGTTACAGTGTTTAACGCGCTGGGTATTTCCAAAGATTTAATATGATTTAAAAAGGAGGGAAATGTTAAATATAATTTCTGACTGTTTCTAGCTAAATGTTCTTATGGCATTTCCACAAAGGAAAAAGAGGAATTTCTCGAGTTTCGTTTAATTAAAATCTTGTAGATTCACTTTCCAATAATCAGCAAAATCCTTGCTAGTTTCAAAGGTCTGACAAAAAGCCTGAAAATGGGAGAAATCCGAAAGTCGTAAAAATAAAGTTACTGGAAACCAAAGAAATCTCTAGCGAAATTCTTGATATTCATCTAAAATTCCGGATTTTTCTTCCCTATTAACTGATCTGTCGTAAACTTCTCAATAATGGTACAACGCATCTCTTTCATTCTTGATATTTTTTTTTTTGTTCTGAAGTTCTTTTCCTGTTAATTTTCTCACAAATTACTTGATGAACTTCACGATCTTTTAAATAAAGGATGTCGAAAAACGATAATCAAAATTATTTCCCAGGTAAGTTCTATGTGCCTATTACCTTACCATAAGGATAAGTGCAAGACACTTCTTTAATTGAAATAATAAATCAAAATATATAACGCATAATATATTCACACAAGCTTCCCGTGTCAAATGATCAAACATTTCCATGAACCACCATAAGTCTGAAACGGAAGCGAAGAGTAGACAACATTATTTTGAAGAACACGGTGAAGAAAAAATCGGAGCGTATCTAGGTTAATGAAAGCCATTCGAAGTAAGAATCTTTCGTTCGGAAAGAGTTAAGAGGCTAAAACAGTTAATTCCGCGATCGTGTCTTTGGCCCATTGTCTTTTGCTCTTTAACCGGACCGGATATCGTGATTCGAGGTCTGGCAGAGCCCGGTAGAAACTTTCATTCCAGCTAGTTTCTACTCCATTTACCGTTGTCAGTGTAGTATACGTACAGTTCGCGTGATCTGCTTAAAACAGTAAAGTGTGGTTGCCCGCCACTGGCGTTGCGTTAATCAATTTTATCGCGAAGTCGATTCCATCGGGATATCGCGTACCAAGGCGAAGCCTCTCTCTCTCTCTCTCTCTCTCTTTCTCTCTCTCTCTCTCTTTGTGTATGTGGAAAGCTGGCCCGTGTCCGCAATATTAATTGGCCGGCGCATAACACAGCAATAACATTAGTCGAATAATATAATAATGCTATCGGCACTGGGCCACCGAGCCGGCCGAGCTTCCACAGTATCCGCTAGCCGAATTTGATGACGAAGCACGACAAACATATTTGCATAATATATATTTCGTTATCACGTAAAACGCGAAACGGAGACCTGTAATCAGCGCTGGCCATGTGTAATCGTTGATGGTTAATGCTGTAATAAGAATGCTTTGAATTTCGGTTTGTCGGTTGCAAAGTGGTGAATGTTATTTGTGGTTTGAACGTGTTGCGATACGTGCCGGGGTGGATTATTAAATTATATGAACAGATAGATGGTTATTTTTTTATACAATCAAATGTAAAAACTACAAGGGAAGAATATGATAAGTTACCTTTGGCTTTTTTGTAAAAATATATTGATTCATCATGTTCGTGAAACTGATCTTTTATTTGATTTTGGGAGATTAAAAGATATTGATTACCATAGTTTAATAACGACATTACGTCGTTAGATTGTAAAGGAAAATTGAGAAAAGTAAAAGGGGGAAGGAATTACTCAATATCTAAGAGCACTAAAACTGAATTACTTTGACCGTCTAAAAATCGCTTCGTTCAATCAAATCACCCAAACTACCACAACGATTCAAAGATTCTTCTCATCAAGAATCGCGTCGAACGACTTTACCACAGAATCCTGATCGCAAAGTCGCATAGCTTTGCATAACTTAAAAACTCCTCGTCGCTTTAAGAAACTGTCGCAAGTAAAGCAACCTGACGTATCCTCTCCGGAATAACCAGGCCAGTCAAGAATTTTTCAACCTGTCTAGTATCGAATTCTCTCCTCGATCAAGCTATACCTTTTTTTCTTCTAATCGACATGTAATTCACAGCGAAATCAGAAATCATTGTTAAACAACGATCAGAATTCATGCATTTAATCATGATCACACACCAAACGCTTAATCATCCTCGTCTCAATATTCTATTCTATTCAACAATATCTGTAACCAATTATATTCGATATACTTATAATCCTATACTCATAATCCAATGATCGTGTAAGAGTACGCATTTTTCTTTTGCAAATATCTAAAGTAATTAAATTGGCGATCAAGTCACAAGACTATGATCGATATTCAACTATCTACTCATGAACAAAATTGTTGAGAATTGTGGATCGTAATCTCCGAAATGAATATGTAAGAACACTTTTATTACATATGGGGATGATAATAAAATAGTTTTATATTTATATAATATGTGATTTACAAGATGTTCATAGATATCCATTACACTTGTTTCAGCACTCTTCTAGTTTCACTTTTTACCATGCGTACGGAACAGTGATATTCTTTTGTTCTACGAGATGCTGCGCATGCACATACTCGCACACATAATCACACACATATATGCGTATCACTACTGCGCGGCTGATCCGGTGTAGCGCACAAAATTACATATATTTCAATAAAAACGGTCAAGTATCAAATAATTATCCCTGATCAGAGTCCATCCACGATCTAAATGTAAACCGAAATCTCGCAATTTAAACCAATTTAAAATTACTATCAAGTATCAAACCACTGCTTATAATCGACAATGAGCCATACACGTACATACAGGGATCACACGCCAAATACTTAACGATTAAACTTTAAACGTGCATTCAGGATCCGGACGTAAACTAAAGTCTCACGATTATATCTGGAAGCACGCGAGTCATCCAAACCCGAGCGATTTCGCTTATAATCCGTTGTCGAGGCTCTTGTTCGACTCGCAGAGGACGTTGGAGGCTGAAGCGACAGGTAGTCGGATGAGAAGCCGCTGCTAGTTAAGGGGATCTCAGTGCCGTGGCGTAGGTATGGGTTTTAATTATTTCCACGAGATGAGATTTCGCCGCGGAGGCTAGTATTGAGCGCTAGTCCGGTGTAAATTCCGGGGAACCCCAGCTAATCGGCATAATTCCACGGAATCCGTAATAGACTTCAGAATGGGCTAGGAGACGTTGGCGAACGTTCGCTCAGCAACAACTACCTTCTCCTCTTCTATCTCAACCCTTCAATCTCTTCAATTCTCCTTCACTGAACTTCAACTTCGTTTGCGTAGTTCTTTTCATGCTCGTGTGTTTTTTTTCTTGCACATTGGATTTTGTCTTAGTCATTTATTTTTCTTCCCATTTTATTCAGCCTCTTAGCTTCTCTCGCTCGTCTCGTGGTTTATTTTTCTTTTCTTGTATCTGTTTCTTCTATCGTCAGATCCTTGTTCTCCCCGCGTCTGTGTTTCCTTCCTTTTTTATCGTGTGCCTGTTTTTATCGGAGGTTGTTCCTTTGCCTATAAGAATTTCGTTGTGTAGTCTGGATTAGTTTCTTTCTTTTTCGCGCTCTTTTTATTCGATGGAAGGTGAAAATTAACACGTGATTATCGGTTGTAAGTGCTACGCTTAGTAGTTTCTCTCTTGTCGCTCGAAGTTTTCTCATTTAATGTACGTGTTCTGTATTCGTTTAATTTCTTTTGTTCTGACGATATTTTACAATGCCACTTGTTTTGCTGTAGAATTAACTAGAATCCGACTAGTTTATAAATAAAGGAATAAATATCTTGGAAAATCTTTTCAATTTCATTGGGCCAAAAATCAACAATACATTCTCGCTAAATGTATTCTCGTGTTTACCTTCACAATATTACATACGTCTTTTACTCTAAAACCAAATATCTAGTTAACTTATAAAAAAAAGAAAATACGTACAAAATTTTATCCGCTACGCAAGTTTGATTGAATCTTTGAAAGATTAAATACTCGTTAACACGTATTCTCTCGCTAATATAATCAGATTCTTGAACGCATTACAAGATCGCTCAAGCTGTTTTCATAGGACACTCGAACTGGCGGATCACACCGGCTAAACGGGATTACGCATTATGTTAATTACACCAATTACACAGGCTCAAAGGCAAATATTCTCTTTGATCAGTTAAATTTCTTAATCTACTAGCTTAGACGTGACGCGATCGATAGGATAGTATTGGTACGTACGACTGTTCCAATCGTGCTTTATCATCTAATTGTAATTGTAGTCGTTTGCAGCCCGATTAATATCGAATACGAATCGCGGCTGTTTGTTCAACATTAGATCTACGATTACTTGGAATTGTATATTAACGTATCGTAGAAATATCAACGTATGATTGAACCGCCTTTCAGATTTGTCAACTGTTTCGTGCGACCGATTTGATCCATTCATTGATGAAATGATCCAGAATTAACAGTTATTTAGTTCTTTGAGGAATAAAAAAGATCATGTTTCAGATATTAAATTAATTTAATAATTAGTCTAACCATTACTATAATCTATTTAATTCCACGGTACTAAAGGTATATTTAAAAAAATATTTCAACTAAAGTAAGTCGAGTTTAAAGCAGAAGTTTCTAAAGTTCTTGCGTCCTCGATATAAATCTTCTTTGGGGAATCGAAGATACCATTGATGTAAAGAGCATTGGCAAGTTTGTTGCATACAAATTACGAAGGGGGATAGAAGCGTATCGATCGATTTCAGTTACATTCGGCACAGTATTGGTTCGTTAAGATGCCGACAGTTTGTGTTTGCTGGGAATAGTCCAAGATCAACTTTGATAAGACATACTCGCATCGTACGTGTACTGGATACGAAGAACATTAACGCGATTCTACTTAAGAAACCTTGACAAGATTTCTAACTATGTCTTTATACTAAAATTTATTTATATAACATTATATTTCATATTATTTTAGATATTACTTAAAAAGAAATTATATTTTCCACATCATAGATAATGAAGAGAAATGCCCATTTCTAATATTATCGCACTAGAATTTTTAAACCAGCTCCACTACACATAGTTTAATTTATACGCAGAATTCTATTGATTAACCTCCGAAAATATTAATGAAAAATTCAACTTTATTTTTATTCACGTATGTTTGACATCTTGATATCATCGGTCTCATTCTACATGCTATTAATGAAAATGTTGGTATCATCGACAAGTCGGTACACCCATAAAAGAGGCCGACAGGAGCAGTAGACAAATCTGACATAGAGAAGAAACGCTGGTACGAATGGTAGACTTGGACAGTTCGGTGGCAGCAGTTCGATGCTAATGAAATTCCGCCGGTCGCTCTCATAGATTGTGCAGTCGGTCCAAGTGACTGCTAGTTTGGCATGAGTGCGAATCCACAGAATGCACGCCATGGGATTATCCAGGATTCAAATGAACCTGGTATCCATTTGCACGCGTTTAAAATCGAATCGAATTTATCCAATATTAAATATTACACGCGTTTCCAGTCAATTTATATAATATTAAATACAGACAAGTCTATGTATCGTAATATTAAATATTTACGAAAAGTGTCGATATTAAAAATGAAGATACATGATATTTCGCCTATTATTTTTCCGAGAATATTCCTTGCTATTTTCCGCAGTTGTAATAATTGACCGGATAAAGAAATAAAATGAAATATTAATTACTAAATAAATAAACTTTCAATATCGTTTTATTAAGACTTAATGTGACTTTTTAACGGCGGATTTAATAATAACGTTATGAAAAGGTCGGGTTAAACTTTTTTAATCAAGAAAAATGGCAGGAATGAAGATAGACACGATTCATTCAACTTCATAAACGTCGCCGTTAATTGCGATAATTTTCCTGACAACAGGGGAAATAATTGGTATCACGCCAAGATAACTGGAGTAATTGAAGAAAATGAACGAACACGTTTTAGTGTCGTGCTTTGTCTGGAATATAATTTTTTAAACGAATGCACTTTCTTCTACTATTCTAGAACGTTAACTTGCAAATAAATGTATACTAACATAATATTTATTTGTAATTTTACGAGTGCTAGTCTAGATTAAAAATTCTTTTCGTCGCATAATTTATGTACACAAAGTAGATTTGTATTGAATCAAATTCTATAAGATACAAAAGATATACAATTCTCGACAAGCAATCTAAAATAAAATTAATTGTTTTTTCACCATCATATATTTCGCAAAAAAAAAAAAAACGCGAAACAAAATGTAAAATAGAAAATATTTCCCAGTTGCATTACGATAAATTCATTTCAATATCCTGCGAATAAATCTCTTAAGTAACAGGCAAAGAGGGAGAAAAAGTTGAAATTATTAGATCATTAAAAGAAAACGTTTACGTGCAAAGTGACACGTTAAAAGTGAGAAAAGCGAGGAAAAGGAAACGATAATAACAACGACCGTGCTTGGGGGGTTGCAGGGGTGTCCGCAGGACTGCGAGGGGTGACTTTTAATCTAGTAGAAGGAACGAGAACGATCGAGAAAAGGTGGGGGAGGGCTAGCGGAAAGAAACATAGTTGGATTTAATAAACATTCCCGGATCGTAATCTGCCGTCGTCGGGTACAAGGATCAATGTCCCGATTTCCGGCAGGAAATCTAGATTCCAGGGTAGATTAAACTTACCGGAGATATGCTCATCGCCGATAAGTGACTTTAACTTTCGGAAGCTGTTCATAGTTCAGTGCGTACTTAATGAAGATTCGCAAGAGAGTTACGAGAAAGTCGTTGCAAAGTCTCGAGGAAACGCAAACTGAAATAACGAAAGTTTCATCTTTGATCGAATTATGGTCAGTAACGAATGTTATTCGGATTTTTTCTTTAGCCGTGCTTATCGACGATTCAGCGAATAAATTCATCGGTTAAATACATTTTTATGTACATATTTAAAAGGTAATCTTTTACTTTTAAAAAAATATACAGAATACAAAAATATAGAAACACGAACACTGATGTGAAGAAATCAGGATAATAAACTCCTCGTTTGAACGATTACTCAGCGAAAATCCTTCAATCCTCTGAATGTATGTTAGTGAATCGGTGAATGTTTGTAAGCGGACGTGAAAATGAAACGTTTCGACGTTCGTAATTATTCATCGTGTCAACGCATCCGTCGGTCTCATACCACTTCGAATAGATTCTATTCATTGCCTAACTCCTATACTATCTGTCCGACATTTTCTTCTGTTCTAGACGACAAGGCGCGGAATGTTAATGCTCGTTCCCGTTGACACATGACAAATGAGAACCACGTTAAACCACAGAAAAGAAATCACTTCTATATAAGATCTATAAGGTGTAAAATCTGTTTCACACTGAAATTAGCGTTAAATTTAATCGAACTTCTTAGTTAATTAATAACGCGCGTAGACTGTATTTCGAATTTCATATTTCTTCTTTAACGTTAATAGCTCCTTTAAGCATTGGCCGTTTTACTCGTCGAAACTTTTCTCATTCAATTACGATTCTTTCGTGAACTTTATTACGGCCACGATATTTCACTCTAGATATACAAAAATAATCGGAGAGTTCGAAAGTGCAAATTATTAACTATTATGCTGGTGATCGTTTCATCGAGAAGTCGAATACGCAAACTAATTGGAACGCTAAACGTTAAAGAGTGATTTATCGTTCCTAATTGTTAGTTTAGGAAGAAACTAATTTAATAAAATAATAGGTACCAATTTACAACAGGCTACGTGAAAAACGAGCTGAAGGAAAACACGCGCGCTGTAACGAAAGCAACAGCAACGTTTAACAAAGCAAATGTGCAACGTCAGTCAAATGTTGGCCAGCGAACCGTTGTTGAAATTACACACGAATTCGACATGAACGAATACACACGAAGTCTTGAAGCTGTCCATCTTGCAACGATAAACAGCTTTGTACGCGATCATATCCGAGGACGTTAAATTGCCGCGGCGCAGATCCGGCGCAAAGTTACGCATGCTGGTTGTGTACGTGTATAGTATTAGACATTTACACGGTCACAGAGCCAGTGACAGTAGCACGAGTGTCTTTGACGTACTCTCCGTTACAATGCAACGCTGCTAGGCCTTTGTGCGTGCAAATGTGACGACTGCATGCGGCAGCATGTCGGTAATGGTTGCTGTCATTCGTTAACAGGCCCCCGCGAAATAAATCAACGATCTAAAGGTGTTCTATCGTTCTGCGGTTCGTTTGCCACTGATTATTATAGAGCTCGTCGGTTCCCAACGTTTATTTGATACCCCACGTCTCTAAGTGACAAAATCGATTCTTGCTAACGTACCTCTTTTTATAGAAAAAAAATTGCTGCCGCTGCTTCTTCTACTTCTTCCCTGCTCGATGAAAAACGCTTATAAAGACTAAAGTTTAGAAATATAAAATTGAACTGAAAAGTTAAATTATGTGACATTATTTTACGTTTGTCTGGAAAAGAATTTTATTTCAGACACTTTTCGTTTGTGTCTTGATTTAAAACGAGAACAATAGCTTTTTTATATGTTTAGAATATATTCAATTTTACAACAATTTTACAATATATGGTTTAAAATTGTCTCTCTATTATCATTGATCATAAAACCTATTTAAGTTAAACATCCAACACACTACTACCATATGCAGTCGGTTAGTGTATCATCAACAGCAATGTACGATGCATCATGACCACTCTGCTACTGTATGCTACCGTATTACAATAAATCGCCCCCGATTCACCTAGTAAAACAGGTACTTGTAAACGTTGCAACAGAAAAATTCTCCGCTGAAATCGAAACTGAAGCTTTCATATGCATGCCACGATGTTACATGGAAGAATAATTTAAAATATCCACCTTATTATTTTTGCATTTCGTTATTTTGGAAAAAGATTTATTATCGAGTAACAAATAAACTAGAATATAAATTATATTAAATATATAATTTTCTTTCGTGTTCCATATAGAAAATTGTTCGAAAATGTCCACTATGAACTACAGTTTTAATACATTAAAAGGAAAGAATTGAATCCAAGAAGCTACTTATAGTTTAGACGCTACTTTATAATGCTTCGAAGCACTCGTTAAATCTGATAAAGATTTATGCTTTATATTTTTCGCGGACAATCGCGAAAGTGTCTTCGGTCGAAAATTGAAAATGAAATGCGTTTAATTCGGCGCCGACGCGGTGTTGGAGAAACGTACGATGAAAACCGCAACCGCCTGAAGGCCTCGTGAGCACTTGTTCCTGTTTGAAAATTTGAAATTCAGATCGTTTTATTGTATACGGATATTTTGCGTGCATTCTGTGGATCACAATTATAAAAATATTTGCTCGTAAATCTATGATATAATGGGACTAACAGAATTTCCGTTTTATTACGCTACTTCCGTGAAATATCGCCATCCAAAATTTTTCGTCCCGTCGAATGTACACGCTGCTCCCCGGTCGAACTAAACGCGGAAAATTCAATTCTTTTCATTCTTTTCCCTTCGATTTTTTGTATTTTATTTCTATGTTGCCTTTTTTTCTTCTAGGCAACGTACCACAATGCGTAAAAAATATCATAAACCGCTGAGACAGCTCGATTAATAAGATATTATCTAGTTTCACTGAGAGATTTTTACTAAAAAAGGTTTCTCATTATTCCGTGCTATACAATATGCTGTTGGCTTTTAACAATTTACAAAACAAGGGTTTATTATCTGTCAGTAAAGTTTTATCAGCATGAATTTCAATCCGTACGCACGAATAACGAGTGTTTTAACAACTTCGCGCGTATGCTGTGTCGAATAAAAATCTTTATTCATGGATTTTCATTTATGAAACCAATTATTTTTACCAACAAGAAAGAAATATCTCACATTGCTCTGTATGTAAAATCATTGTATTTATAAAAATAAAATCGTAAATATTCTCTGCATTAATTTCCACGTCATTTTGTATTTCAATTCTTAAGCCAGAGTCCACAAAATATGTATGAGAATCGAGTATGCTATTTAAACATTCTCTTTCTTCTCTTTCTAGTTTCTGTGTCGCGTTTCATCTCTCGAGTTGTGCTCGAGAATAAATTCAATACACACGAAAGTATTAAACAATAATAAGTATGTAACGAGTTTTGCTTTCTATTTTCCTGCTAGAGTTCAAACGTAAATGTTTCTCACCTCGCACAGATAATTTCCTGTTGCTTGATATTCTGGCGAGCATGAACGAAAAGCGTATAACACGGTTCTTATACGACCGAAAGTGTAGCGATTTGGGAAGTTCAGTCGACCGATTATTCGCGTATATTGTCCGCATAGTAACTGCACGAACGCCAATAGCGTAGACAGAGGGCAAAATATAGCGATAAATCGTAAAATCGATACGTTTCTATGTCATTGGTTAGTATCAGAATTTGTCAGAATATTTCATTTTAATTAGAATTAAATGTTATTTAAAATATCAAATATTTATCGTTTCAATAATTTTATTTGACTCAAGTTTTTATGTTTATTAGGTTGTTGGAAAATCTGTTTTGTTTAAATGTGATTACTCTTTAAGTTAATTTTATTGTCATCTTTTTACTCGTTATATCAACCCAGTTCTCATTGATAAAAAGAAGTGAACGAGCGAATGAGAATTTCTGTATATTTGGTCGATGGATATATATACCGTGCCTTGTATTATTTCTCTGCTAATTTTGACGCAACAGGTACAAATTATGCGTTTAAGCGTTTTACATTTAATATTTAATTGAACCTAGAGGCTCCGCTTTAATCTCCACTCGTTCGTATGTATTATTTATAGATTGACGCATGAATGCAGTACTAGAATAAAATTTTCGATAAATAAAATATCTGATAGTATACGCACCAAAAGTAACATTCTTCGTTAATTATTAACCAATCCAAACATATAGAGATATATTTTTCACGCATCTATGCAATTTCCAATGATTTTCTTATCAACATGCCATAATAAGTAAATATTCACTAAAAAGATTATATAGAAACAAACACGCACTAAAAAAATTACGTGATTTTTCGATTCTTCGTCATATTATAGAGAAATATTAATGAAGCACAATTTTTTTACTAAAAAATACATATATCAATGAATCGTGAAGTAAGGGTTCATCGAACGATGAGATTGGGATGTTTCCAAATGAATCAATAAATAACATATAAATACAGAAAATATAATCACTGACAAGATTACCACGCCATTGGCGACGTTTCCTTGCCCTTCTGCACATCCTACACCTGTATAATTTACCACCATACAGCGAACTGGGTATATCCATATCCCATTTGTATTCAGCATTACAGACGCATAGATCGCACGGGAAATCGCGTTTCTATTTCCGGCAATATCATATCCGTCACAGAACGGACGTTCGTTGCCGTTGGTGGTCGTGGTCACGACGCGTTGGATCCCACGTTCGTTTCCTTGCTTCGTAGAAAAACAACTCGCCAGATCTGGCACAAGATACGAAGAAAACGATGCCATAGAATTGATTATGAAATTTGAAATCATATAAAAATTATATTCTATAGTTTATTTGTTATTACATTCGCTACTTGAATGTTATTGAGTGTATTAATATCAGAAGTTTTTCTTTTTCAAACAATTTTTTATTCTTCTCAGCAATAAGATAATTTAAACCATTAAGTAACTAATTCTTCGTAATTAAAAGAGTTTTACAAAATCTGCAATAAATAATAATGTGAATATGTTATATCCGGTGACACTGGAATTGAATATTCTAGTCAACATTCGGCACTTTTGGCCTTCTTTTTCATAGATACACGAAATGCAGCTTTACATTGATAAAAACAAAATCTTTACAATTAACCGATTTCAAATGTTTCTTTGAAATTTTCCTTAATATCCATCTGTATAAAACATCGATTGTCAAACACATTACAAACTTCTCGAACAAATCGATACAACTAGAAACGGTGCAATATAAAAAGTTACAATTTTGTGGATCTGCGTAAGAGTTTCATGTATGCTATCGAAAGTCACAAAGAAAGGCCAGTCAATAGTATGTAGTATCACGAGGATAGATACGTGTATCCATCAGCTTTACATGTGTACCGTACATTCTCGTTCAATCTCCTTTATATTCCCCTAGTTTCTCGAACTGCTTTCCCCTGTCAATCGATATCTATACATGTCGCTTCACGATACCTTTGTCCCTTTGGCCATACACTCCTTGACCTACGTAGTTCGTTTTCTATGTCTGATTTTCCGCGTGAAACTTGTTTGTAGTCCTGTCGAGTGAATTGCCCTCCGAAGACCCGTTTTCCCAAAACTGTTTCTCACTGTTCACCTTCTTCCTATACGTATTATCACGAGACAATGAGTTTATCCTATCCTGAAGAAAAATTTTAATGAAAATGATAGGTCCTGAAGAAAATGTCAACGATTATATATTCAACAGAGAAATGTAGACAAACAGATTTCTTCAAATTTTAGAATGTTTATTGGATAATTAGCTAGATTATAAGTTATAAAACACAGCTATTACACTTTATTCGTATTACTGGCAAACCTGTTGTTGTTATTGTTATGTAAGGGAATTTATTAGCTCTGAAAATTCGCAACTTATAACTTTCTAAATCTCACTAATAACATTAATATATAAGGGAATAAGAATATAATATTATCTAGCGTAAGAGGTCCAAGTATCACAAAAATTCCTTTTATATAGAGAAACCTGTAGAATCCAAAATTCCTGGAATTTCATATCCAGAACATTTACTTTTCGAGTCAGTAGTGCAAGTTAGGCAACGATCGGCCGTCGCTGCAGTGATACGCGTCAACGTTCAGCGCAACATAAACAAGAAATAGAAAATGGATACAATTATATATCCGCTTTATGGACATTTTTACGAGCATGCATTGAGGAATTGGCCGATCACGGATAACGTTGGATTCCTTAAGATTCCTTAAAAGTCGAAACTACTGAGAAAGAGGGAAAAGGAGGAGGGGAAATAGAAGGAAGGTGAAAGAGACGGGGTTCGAGCGTAACTCGGCGAAGTTCGTTCCGCTAGATTCCATGTACCTTTTCCTCTCCAACGTACGAGCCAAGAATGTTAGGGGGTGGCGGATGGGTTAGATACGCTCGTAAAACCATCGTCCCATAAAACCGGCTAGTTCACCGGCTACCGAGACGCCCATCAACCATTCCTTACATGGTCTAATTCCGAGCCAACCTCGCATCCTTCTCGCGTATGTCCCATATACATTCGTACGCGTGTTCGCCGTCTCTACACACTCACAGTAGGAATTTCTATGCTCATGTATGAACCTAACACTGCTGGAAAATTCATGTGTGTGTGTGTGTGTGTGCGCGCGTACGCATAGTAAGGCTGGAAATAAAAGAATTAATGAGTTTTAATGGCATAGAAAGAAGTGGATTCTCTATAATGTGTTAATTAAGGTGATAATGGACTGGGATAAGGAATTCCATAGAGTAGTGATTTACGCACAAATTGTGAGATCATCGAATAAACGAACTTAAGCTTTGGGGAATATGGAGCTCTAGTCGAATTGAAGAGAAAATTAACTTGGCAGATGTGTGTCAATGTTAGAATTCGTCTGGTGGTAATCTGCTTGAATTGTTCGCGGATGCATGTTGAAACACACGCAGAAGAATTATCAGATTATTAGAGTTGATTTACAAATCTTTCCTCAAGCAAGTACATTTTCCTTGATACACTATCTTGAAATGAAACAGATATAAATCCAAGAAAAGCTATACTTAACAGAACAGCAAGCTGAATTTAACTCTGACATAATAGCAGGTCAGTAAAATCGTCTTTCCTGATTCCATATCGGACACTAGCCACTAATCAACCTCACGACGCTACAATTATGTAAATGGAAAAGCGTTACTGATGATCGTTGTTAGTATGTAATTGTTGCTTAATGATTCGTGGCGGTCAGCGATTAATCTCTTCGCTCTGCACGGCGGTTAGCCGACAACATGAATTTATTTCAGCGGTGTATCATCGGTGTTGGATACAGAACTTCGAAATGAAAAATGATATGAAATTAATGGCCACCAGGCAACTGAAAAAATACAATCTCCCGACTCTCTATACATCGAATTGCTGTGACGAAAGTCTAACTGGTAACACTGTGCAACATGCAACATGCAATGTAACACAACGCAACATAATGAAACGCAACGCAATGCAATTAACACACAACGTAGCGTAACACATTCTAGTATAATTTTGCAAATGTCTCTATATATCTCGAATAATTCTTTGATAGAAGTTTATTCGTGTTTTAGAGCTAGCACTCGTCCTAATAATACCGTCTGAAGTGTATTAGTCGGTTCATGGGATTTACGAGTCGCAAGAAACGAGAACATTAACTGAAACAAATTCATTTCACAGAAAGATTCTCAGACACAGAAATTCATCTCAGCCAGATAACTAATATTCAGTTAGGAAACGTTTTAAAGAAGGAATCGAGCTGCTAAAAATCGCAAGGCGCTTTCACGCTCTTGTACATCTCGCGATAAATTTCTCTCGGGGCGTACTTTTGAACTGCGCTGTGAAGCTTTCGTTTAAAATTCCAAGCGCACACAAATTCGAACAACTTTTACAACTTGAATTCATCACGTCCTTAATAGTCGCTGAATCTTCTATCCTGAATGGCGTAAACTTAAATAGTTTGCATTTGGATTTTCAAATATTCGAATTACTTTTGTTCCACAATCTTGATTGAATTAATATTAGATTGATTTGTAATTTGTTAAATCAAGATTATCGTGAACATAACGATACAAAGTAGAAATGTTAAACCTCTCTAAAATACAAACGAAATATCTTGGAAACAGTTAAAACACAAAATGTTATTTATATTCCCAGCGTCATTAAAATACACGAATAACTCCAGCAAACATAAATAATTCCCTGTACTTGCACCTTTACAAAATTTATCGAAGAATCGAGCAATGATTCGATGCTGCAACGTTATTCGATATTTCTTCGTAACGAACGCCTTTATTCTCTTTTAGATTTTTCTATCCTGTCGGACAGACAGGTGTTTTTCCGGTAGAAGTGCGGGAGAAAAATTGAAAAGCACGAGGACGAAACCGTGCATACTTAAATACATCAGAATCGCTAATGCGCTGCATCGTGTATGAACTAACCGGCGAAAACACCAGTCCGTGTCAACAAGCATTTGTCTCTATTGAATAAAACAAAACCCTCCGCGTATATTTTCACCGGGTATACCATACCCATGAAAAACTCCATTTGCATTAATTTTTATCGATCTCGCCTTTTCACGGTACTGAAATACCTGAAGTTCGCGTGAGTTTATGCAGAGTCACGTTATCAAAAATATCGAATGAAACTAACGCGAAACTGTCCAATTCTCAAATTGATCTCTCTCTATATAAATTTTATGAAAAATCGTAGCTGAAATTCTGCTAAATATTTCGCTTCTTCTTTTAATTAAAATATCGAACGCAATTCGTGCAATACCGTGGCTGATTGTATTTTTAATCTTTTTTTATTTTGATTAATTTCCACGTAAATGAATTGTTGATTCAAAGGAAATTTGATAAGAGCATTGCTTACTTAATTTCATACCGGCAAAATAATTTGTTGTGCCATTATACGATATCCAATAATAATAATCATTTTATCGAAGCACTAGTGTTTTTCCTCGAATGACGAAAGGAACTTTTTAACATTCAGCTCAAAGTAAGAGAATCGTATCTAATTTTCATATTCTAGAAAAATATTACGTAGTCGAAATTTCTTAAATTGCATTTTATCTATTATATTTTATTACTCTATACTAATACACTTTATTAGATCCTAGATTTCGAATTAAAATAAAAACTCTGTGACCGATTGAAACGTTCTTTCTCATAAATAAGAACGTTCTACAATCAAGAGATATAGAATATTAAAAATCACATTTAGAGAAAACTTCGAGACTTACGACTCGTGGAATGATGAATGTAATTAATCTCTTTGAAGGAAATTGGAAATTTTTAAGAGGTACTGTGAAACGTTACGTACCGCTAAAAAAAAATCTGAATTTCGAAGAAAGTCTAGTATGAACATCCTTCTTTAGGACGACGATATAATTCATTCGTCGTTGGAATTCAGTAGTCCCAAACGTAAGATTTAGTCATAGAAGAAAGCGATATTCATCCATCGCTAGATGCTCTCCGGAGGATAAGAGGCAAGAGTTATTTGATCTTTTATTGTCCTTTTCCGCACTTTCTGTTTTTTCTCCCGTCTTTTTCCTTTCTTGCCACCGTCCCCGCGGACCAATTCAATCTTAGTCTAGCTTCTTCGAAAGCTATCGATATTTTTGCCCTATAACCCTCGAAAATAAATCTGTGTCGCTTTCTTGACGATTATGTTCGCCAAAATCTGTATTATTTCTCTTTATAAACAGCACTCTTACAAGAAAATACTATCAAAATTTGTTTTATTGTTTATAACATAACATAATATTACGTATAATATGCAACACTTTCGCTATCATTGACTCACTAATGATCGAACAGTGAAATAATTCGTAAATTTTGCATAAACGCAACATTATTGAAGGATACAAATAAAATAACTTGTTTTATCGAAGTGAAAAAATATATTAGAATAATAGATAACATAGAGAAGTCCTCTTCACAAATCAGAAATATAAGGCGAAGATTCTATAATTTAGAGAAAATTGCTATCACAATGCTATAGATACTTCGATTTCTTCAGACTTTAATAAATCGTAAGAAATAGGTGGAAAAAGAAATTGTGGTTAAAAAAAGTATTAAGCAAGTCCTTGGAACTCTCTTCTATAATCACGATGTTAAAATATCAAATTCAATAATTTACGTTAGCTGACAATGAAAAAAATTGCAAATAAAATGTTACATTAATGCAACATTGGCGCTTAAGGGATTAGGAAAATAAACGATCTTTTAACGTTAACAAACAAGAGCTGTAAGAGCGAAACGTTCGTGCCTCTGTTCAATTAATTGCAGTGTATAATTAATACATTTCAAGAAGTTTTGAGCGTTATAATAGTTTAACTTTAATTACCAGCTGATTAGATCTACCCTCTTAACGTTCATCTACTAACAGCAGAAACCGTAGAAACCTGGTTTAGTTGCTACTAATTTATCCAATATCCGATAATGAAGCATCATAACGTCCTTAAATGCGAAACAATGCACCTTTTCGCGATAGTAATACGCCCATCCAACATGAACTTATTATACGACCTTAGATGCTCGTAGACTCGTTCATGAGCATTTATCATTATCGTGTAAAAAGTTTTGCGTCCATTTCGAGAAAAACATTCGCTAGCAGCCAGAGCTGAGTTCTTGTTGTACCATACTTCATGGGAAGATTAGAACTGTTTAGTCTCTTTGCCATCTTTTGTTGCCACTCGTTTTCGTTTAGATAGGATACTTTAAATCACTCGTGCAAGTTAAAAAACAATAGCTTTCTTGAGTAATACTTTCGAAAGGGAATATACTAAATATATAGAAATTTGGATAGTTTCTAAAGCTTAATAAATTTGGTGGATTTTCAATACTCGGTTGCAATAAGAGTACAAGGGATACTATACGTATACTATAAATCGCAAAAGTGTCACAACTCGAAATAATTCAGTCGGACGTTAAAAATTTATAAAATCCTTTAAGGGGGTATTCTGGTCTAGAGGCATGAATTTCAGGCGATTTTTGAAGCTCTGTACAAGCGAAACAAAAAATATTTTTGCTATTTTGCTTCTTTTTAGCATTTGTTTATTGATATTTCGAGATTACGTAAAAAATTCGCTGAAAAAGAAACTCAATATTTAAAAAGTTATGAGCTGGCAAAGTGGGTGCTGCCAAAAAAATGGGGTGTCGTGGCGTGCATGATATCAATACTTCTGGTCATCTGAGACAAAAAATGCGAACGAATTCTTAATTAGTATGGATGCCGCTATCGTCTGAACCTTGGAAAAGTCAATACAACATTTTTTCACAAAATGACGGCCGTTTGAAAAAAAATTTCTTATTTCGCACGTTTTTTTGACAATTCCGAACGTTTAAAAAATAGTAATGTAATATCGTGATATAATGTGTTTACAAAGAGTGGACAATAGAGATGTTAATCAGACAGAAAAAGACGATTGTTGATTAACCTGAACTACTCATACCAAACGTACAGAAAACAGCGCAATCCACACTCTCTCGGCAACGCCACTCGCAACCTCCGTCTCTGCTCAACTCGCACTCGGCTCCTCGACTCGCAACTGTTTCTCGACTAACGCTCTGGCCGTTGCCGCATTCTGTTGTCTTTTTCCTAGGCCCACCGCACACGTGTTCTGCAGGCGCTCGTGGCCAGGGTCACGTAGGTCTTTTCCACGAAACTATGCACTTGAAAAGACCGATGACACATTGATGGGCCCGACGGCGCCTCGGCTCTCGCGACATTGTTCATAGTTCGCCCGATATTTCTTAGGCCTTTCGTCCACGATACTACAGTAATATTAAAGATTTTGAGCTGAGCGTGATCCGGACGATAGAGGAGTATATAAGGAATATTCAGACCAAATTTAAAATAAATCGGTTCATTAGAACTTGAGATATCGTGCACGCCAACTCGAAAAAAGTAGTTTCGAGAAAAACGCGTTTAAAGTTTTGAGACAAGTTTACTCGGACAATATCTACCGTCTACTATTCATTTGTTTCGGTCAGACCGGAGCAGATGCTGCGTCACAAAAATGGCTGTAACACATAAAATAATTGAAATTTTGAAAAATCCTTTCAAGCGTATATTCTTGAATGTCTAAACTTTGGAAATATTTTTTTTTTTTTTTTTATTTATTTGTTGAAATTACAATCAATTCTCGCGTTGAGAATTTTCAGTAATTTTTCTGGCGTGGCGCAGTGACATGGCTGTTTATTTACAATAAGTTAATACTTATTATAGATAGATATAATTTATAATCTATAAGTACTATAAGTAAGTGCATATGCTTAATTTGGATAATTAAATGAATCTAACGTTAGGTCTAGCGGGTAGTGCCTCTTCAGCCTGCGAATCTGGTCCGTCGTATCGAGTAGTCCAGTGATTAGGGGGTTTCGGTGTTTGTTGATTCTTTTGCTGTATCTGTCGCTAAACTTTGGAAATATGAAAAAAAAAATTTTTCGATTTTTTCAAATTTCTAGACCACAATACCCCCTTAAAGAAGGATTTCCAAGATTAAAAATATTCAATTAGGATATTATACAACTAATAAATCCCGAAGAATAATATTTCCTAAGAACCTGAACGCAATTCAATTAAACGTTTTCAATCAATATCGTTAAAAACAAATAGGCAATCAAACGTCCCGAAAATTGGGAACACCGTTTACAAACGCATTCATAAAGGTTCAGACAAAATAAATACAAAATTGTAATGAGACTTCCCTCAACATAGCCCTGTTATCGTGATTTCATCGAACCGACGGATCGCAATGAATCACAGAGAGGCAGGTAAAGAATCAGATGGAACACGTGTGCATTTGAACCAGTTAGTAAACGTACGGTTAAACCAGTGGAGGAAGAAATTGGGGTATTTTAGGAGAAATAGAAGGATCCGCAAATAAATCGGCGATGATAAGATTTGCATATTAACAACGTTACTGTCTGGCTGGAGCTTCAGCTCCTCCGCCCTTTTCGTGTTGCGCCCTACCCCCGCCATTCATTCGCATTCTCCTAGGAGCTTGCAACACCCAAAATCCGGATCCAATTCTGACCACGACTTTTCCAACCCTTTCCGCATCGTGGAGGCTGAATCGACGGGAAACGCCTCGACTTCCAGCTTCGATGTAGGTAAAAAGTCTTAAAAGACAGGGGACTGTGGAAGCTACGGAGCTAGACGGGGTTCGCTCACATTGAACTTCGTTGGCCGTATCAGAAAACAACGAGTCGAGAAACGAACGTTACCTTTACATGGTTACATGTGCCGCTCGATCAACCAGATATCGCTTATTCCATGAGAAAGATGTTACAAACAATATATAATGCGATCGAATCGTGGGCAAAACGACGGATATATTTCTCGAGGAATTATAAGTCACGGAGGCGTTTTTGCCTGATAACAGTGATATTCTGTTTGTTTTTGTTTTTTTAATTAGAAGAATTAACAATTTTCAGTATTGTATAATATGTGGAATTTACATCGTCACTTCTGGACTCTAATAATATGTATTTGCTCGAAATAGTAATCGCCAAACTAGACATAATCCAGCCTTATTGTAGTCATATGACATAATGTGACAGATAGAAATGGAAGAATTGTTAAAGATATTACATTTGTGTGGTACAAAATTAAAAAAAAAGTTGTTTCTCATCGAAATTGTATTGTATACTTAAAACAAAAAATACTGTAGTATCGAGGGAAAACATTGAGTAATTAAGAAAGTCTATTCGACCATGGGACATGTGCGTGCCAGGTATATAGTGTAATATCGGGAAAAACCCTGGGCAATTGACAAGGTCTACTTGACCATGGGACATGTGCGGACCACGTATATATAAAAGGTAGCCGTTAGTGAGTTAACAGGCTTTTAGTATTGCCAGCGGGCTTTAGTGTTGCCCGCGGGCTTTAGTGTTGCCAGCGGACTTTAGTATTATCAGCGGGCTTTAGTGTTACCAGCGGGATTTTTAGTGTTGCCAGAGAGTTCTTTTAGTGTTGCCGGCGTTATCGGGCTCAAGAGTGTGAGTTGAGAATTCAGAGTGTTGTCAGCGTTGTCAAGGAGTGTGATCCACGTAAAAGAGAGCGTTAGAACAGTGGTGACGAGAGTTGTAAATTAAGGGGGTATTCTAGTCCAGAGGCATGAATTTCGGGCAGTTTTTGAAGCTCTGTACAAACGAAACAAAAAATATTTTTACTATCCACTTTTTTTCAAACGGCCGTCATTTTGTGAAAAAAATTTTTTTTACTTTTTCAAGATTCATGCTATAGCGGCATCTGTATTAATTAAGAATCCGTTCGGCTTTTTTGTTTCAGATAACCAGAAGGGTTGAAATCATGCACGCCAGGACACCCTCTTTTTTTTGGACCTCCCACTTTGCCAGCTCATAACTTTGTGAATTTTAAATTTCTTTTTTTCGGTTAATTTTTTATGTAATCCTAAAATATCAATAAACAGATGATAGAAAAATGGATAGTAAAAATATTTTTTGTTTCGTTTGTACAGAGCTTCAAAAACCGCCCGAAATTCATGCTTCTAAACTAGATTACCCCCTTAACTATTTAGTTGTCTTAGTTATAGCACATTATTGTATTTAGTTCACGTTAAATAACCATCATTTGCTATTTAATTCATTCTAAATAATAATAAAATCCTACAATACATATTTTTTTCGTGCATTCGATCGTAATCGTATAGTTACTGAGACTATTATTTAGACACGTTAATATTAAGACATTGATTAATAATAACAACTTTAATAGTATTAATAATAAAACTTTAATAATATTAATAATAACAACAACAAGTAGTATGAACATTGGTTCGTGTATTGACACGTGTGCAGACCGCTACAAGTAGTGTGAATCAGTGTATGACGCGACAATCGATCAATAGCATAAACCAATGTTTTGTCGTGATCAAACATATGACTGGTAGAATAGATCGTAGTTTACTTGATCGGTGATAAATGAAAATGGCAAATAGACATAAATATATCTATAATGATAAGGTGCTTGTATTTGTTTAACAAATATAATCTATGGTGCCCATATCGTGGTAATCGTATCTATGTCGGTGTACTGCAAACTTGCAGAAATGAGCATATAATCATAGCTGAACAAAAATATTCGCGTGCACATTGCCTAGAATTATTTAACCATAGTTTGACACGATATATTGTTTGTAAATATTTTATAAAACGCATAACAAATAACTGTAAATTTATTTAAATTCATTCATGCCTGTATCATGACATGTTAATATCATTCAAATTATTTTGGATTATTCGTATAAAGCAAACGATTCACATAGACTGAGCGAGTGTGCTTAAGAAAGTTGGTGATAAATGATTGCCAGTAGCTGACGTTGATTCACTTGCTATAGACACCTATTTAACAAGGATGGATACAATCCGTGAACCTTGGTCTTTTACTGCATATAGCATTACTTTCAAGAGGATAACTACAGCATAACCCGTCGTTCATTAATCAACGCACATTACTTTACATTGAGATCATTAGATCTTTGTTGAAATAACGACAATACACTGTTTTTGATATATCTAAATGAAAGATGTAGATGCATGAAAAATATTATATAAATGGACTTTAATTTATATTAGGCTATCATAATACACATGTCGTATTACATATTACACTGATTATTAAATTCATAAAATATATTGCTTTGCTTTAACTTATAAAATTCGCTGTGAAAAATATATGGCTGTCAAAAGTTGTGAAACATTCGATATTCTAAAGTCTATTTCCGTTGAAAGAATTTTCGAAGAATATAGTAGCGTTCGTGCGAGGAGAAACGATTCTTACTTGCTGAACGTTAAATCTTCCACGATACGTGCTCCGGAATCAAGTTCTCCACTTAGAATGACGGAACAGAAATTACTTGTACATAAGTTATTGGCAAATCACGTGAAAGTATCTTCGACGTAAGATGAAAAGTTCCGATCTCGTGAACCATGAAAACGGGAGAGATAGAAGGTGGAAAAGTAAAAAAAATTGAGAATAAAAGTTTGATTCGTTTCATCTGTGACGCTGTAATCACCATAGTGTTACGATCATTTGCAAGCTGATTTTAATATAAAAAAAACGTGCGTATTTAATAATTACGTTTATTTCATAAAAATAATCGTAATGGAAAATTATTTTGAAAACATTTTTATACAATTCGATATCAATTCGTTCTTTTTAAAATATAAAACTCCTTTCGTTCTCATTCGCGCATATCTAATGCGTCATATAGAAAGCATATTTTCTAGAAGCTTTTATATTTTTTATCAAATATTAAGGTTTAATTTGCGGGACATTCAACGCGGGAAATTTTGAAAACTTCTTATCGTTACATGATGTTAAACTTTCTTCTTGGAAATACATAGTGGTTGTGGTATTTATTAAAATATGTATCCGTTAAGTAATACAAACTGTATCGCCGAATAAGCAGAAAATAGTTGCTGATGATTCTAGAAGATAATTGAGAAATTCTAAGTTTATTAAAATACTCTGCGTCAAACTGAATTTGATATAAGAACGTACTAAAGATATTAAAATACTAGCAAATTGAATAACACAGTATTCTTCAACAATCCATCAAAATATTCGAAATATTCATTCGAGACAGCAGACTAGAAATCAGAAAAAATAAGAACTTCGCCTCCCTCTCTGTAACCCTTAATTTGACCGAGACCTTACTATTTACAGTATTTCACACATACTGAAGCTATGGATAAGGCTCTGATGAGCACACACGATTACTTTTCAATCAGGCCGAGGTAAGGCCCATTTAATAGTAGCTGCAATATTTTCTCTTGCGAATGCTCCCTTTATACACTTCACCCCCGATGTCTCCGAAAATACTCAACATCTTATTCCTCGATTATAATACACAATCTACCACTATGCCCTCCCCATACTCCTTCAAACCCTTGCTCCCTTTTTATCCCTTTAACCTCCACTTCATTCCCATTCTACGTCTCCCACTTCTGGCAACCCCTCTGTCTATCTCAGGACCAAAGCTACCCTCTATCTATTCGTCTCTCTTTATCCATCTTTCTCCTTCTCTGTTCTTCTTGACGAAACAGTTGCGGATATCTAGCACTCGCTAATGGATATTGCTGCTGCCCTTGCTCTTGCTCTTGCCTCAGCCACCTGACTTTGCGAGGCCGTCTGCTCGCGTTTCGGATAAATTAGAAAACTCCACAGGCTTAGCCTCCTTTTTTTCGGCAGATCGGCGTAGCTCACTTTTGCATGCCAGGCAAAGCGTATTTGCATGACAAACGGCCTTGCAAAGGCCGCGTTCCGTGCACCTCCAACGAGTTCGATTCTACCAAGCCCTAATCCCTCTTCCGCCAGCACGAACGTCTTTCCTGCGCCATGTAATTACCAGGCGCCGATTCTACCTACGTTATTACCGATTATTAGATTCTTTTTGTTGGCGACGTTGAAATTAAAAAAAAAATATATTCTGTGGAAATTTTGGAATTCGTGGCGATTTAAAATCATTTCTCAAAATATTAGGTTACAGGAATCTTTTTGAGTCGTGACAAATATGCAAAAATCTTATCAAAGATGTAACATACCTATCTTAAATTTGATTAGAAAATGTATCCAATTTGCTTCAAAGTTTTAATGTTGTTTTGTAAATTATAGAACTTTTTTATACTTATAGGAAATTTAATAGTCAATAAAATGCACACAATGTTCAAAAGTTTCCAAAATATCTAAGTTAAAATACTCGTTGTAATATTTATGTAGATTCTATTTTTTAGTTGTGTTCATAAAAATATAAATTTGTATAAACATCCACAGTTTAGTAATCATGATTAAGAAGAGAATTCGAAAAATATCCATTTTCCCAGTTCATTCGAGAGTGAACAATCCTTTTACTTAAACAAATCACTGAATTGCGTCTGAGAACGGAGTTCGATGAGTTATGAGAAATTTTATTATTTATTGGAAAGTAACTCGAACCGAGGCTGGTCGCATATCAACTTAATATTGTGCGACTTGCCGAAGGGTGCATACTAATAAGATTTCTTGAGAGATTCGATTTATTACATAAGTTTTAAACTATGCAGCGCGAGGTGTTGCTTGTTAAAACTTGATAGGTTGATGGGCAGAGCGCATCCGATGTGTTAAAGAAAAATTCCTTCTGGCGAAACTTTGTGCCGAGGAATTGAAAGAAGCGCATCGTATCACATCATCGAATAAATTTAATACATCCACTAACACTTTCTCTATTATATATACATTACCTAATCTCATTTTTGAAAATAGTTATGAACTTAGTTGTATTTAAATTATACATTCGAAAATACATTCACCGATCCTTCTCAAAGTTTTATCATGTAACGCAATTGAAAAGGTTTCGCAAAATGATAAAGAAAATATTAATTAACTTCAAAAAAAACCTGCCTCTCTAAAGTCTGTACAACTCAATACTGAGATCTTTAAAAAGATCATAGTCGGTTGATTTCGAAACAGGGTCAGATTTTATGGCGCTGGAATTCGGGACGAATATCTTGAGAAAATATGATCCGAAGAAACTTAGAGGAGCCTGTTGATTTATATTTCGATCAGTTGTTGTGGATACAGCGGTAAAGTTTTAATTATATTCTTGGACAGGGCTACGCATCCGGCCGTAACCAACGCAAGTAAGAAACGTCCGCAGTCCGACGGAGATAGCCGGCATCCTCCGTTACTCCCCTCCGGCCGATATCCCCAGGACACGAAAATTAAATTTGCTCCATCGTGCATATCGGTACGCTCTCGAAGCCGTCAATATTAATCTCACGGCATGCGCTCACGGAATTCTAAGAAGGGCATGCTAGACGGAAGTTTCTAGATGGAAGAATATTAACACTTGAGACACGATCGCTATGTTTTAACGTGTCTTCCTTCCGTCAGATTTCTGTTTTATCTGAATTTTTATTATCTATGCGGTAAATAAATATCGATTGATATTACTTGTTATATAAAATGTATTGGATATCGAAAACATGTATACATAGTTATCTTTCAAATTTCTTTAAATGGAATTATGTATATCTCACGAGTTTTGGCGATTTTTGAACACTTTCACTCCTTATATTAATTATTAATTTTTGAATTAAATACTTTTTAACAAATACAACAGAATTTCTAACAATCTTATATTTGTTTGTGAAAGATACCACCTCAATTTGATGCATGGATTAAAACTTTTGCGTAATTTCATAATTTATCCAATCAAAAATCAAAAAAAGTTACGATAAATCTCCTATGTCAGACCTGCGGCGTCGCAATAAAAAAAGAAAGGAAAATAAAATCGTGTCAAGAAAAAGAAGAAATTCCAGGCGCTTGACCTCGCCTGAATAGAATACCCATAGACAATAGTAACCAAAAAGTTTCGAGGCTCGCGTCAAGAATTAATGCAAATAATAACCGTTTATTGGTATCTCGAACTGTATGCTTGAACTATGCATCTTTATTGACCGATACTTTCCACCAGCGACGGAAGTTCTTCGACTTCTATATCGCGGAAATGGCTGGAAAAAGTATCAGGAAGTCCAATGGGCAACTCGTTATCTAAGATCCGAGACGAAGAGATCCCCGCTTGGTCGCCACTCGACCTCCTATATTGCAATTCGATGCGCACTCGTCCTATTGACACTTGAATACGAAATAACCGTAAGGAAAATTCCATTTAGTCCTTACTTCGCCTGTTATATTAAATATATCGAGTTTCAGTATTTGCGCGACAGCATTGTGATATTCTCTTTATGTGAATTTTTTTAGTTGCATTAAGAACGATTTTATTTCAAACTGTAGTAGCGGTATTCAATTTCCTTTTTTGATTTTTAATGAATATTTAGTTGAATTCCCAGCCAACTATATAATGGCAATATATAGTTATTATTCATTGAAGACTTCGAAGAATCGATTATAAATAACACCTAAGAATTTTTGCATAATAAAGTTCTTGCATCTTCTAAACTATCTACTTTACATTCTCTGATCGTATATAGTTGTTACAAAATAAATTCGCACACTGTTGTATCCATATGCTAATTAACTAGGTCCAATTATATTAAGCACATGATTGCAATTTTTCATATGATTGCAAGGATTTGATTTTATGAAAATGAAATGTAGAATCTAAAAGAAAAACACTTCATTGGAAAATAAAGGTACGTGCGATAACTTTTGTGGCCTTTGTGGTAAGAAAGAAAGCCGAATTCTCTGCAGCTGAGTATCGAGGGATTAAATTCAACCTCATCCTAGTAATTTCACGCAGTCAACCAACTTCAAAGAAATACAAGCAACGACAACTCTCGAAGAAACCAACATCCGGTTCCAACCTGTCACTTGTCCACCCTATCCCACCTAGCTTCCAGCAAGTGACTACTTAATACCAGATATCAATCCGGAGTAAGCATATGCGTGCCCGATAGCCATGAGCCCCTGGAAAACCGGTTGAAAAAGTAGCAGAAGAGATAGCGTGCTTAGTCGCGGTTCTCGACGCGCGTACAAGTCCAATTGCCCGAAACCAGGGAGGAAGGAGGAAATTTCCGGCGCTTCGCCTCTTTTCTTCCCTCCTTCGGACGGGAAATGGTAGCGAGGCACTCGGAGCTCCTTTTTCCGAAAGCTGGAGACTTTTGGTCAGCGAACTCTCGGCAGTCGAGTCTCTGGACTGTGGCTGAAAGTTTTGCTCCGTCTACGAAAGCAGTATTTATGTCAGGGTAGCAGAGCGTGCACTTTCTGCTCCCGTGCTGGTGAACAGAAGATTGAAAGTCACTCCCTCTCTACCTCGATTTTCTCTTTCCTTCTCTCTTCGATAACTATCCAATCATCTGCCGATCGAAGCTTATTTGGTACTATCGATTCGAAACTCATTAATACTAAGACTGTTAGGGTGGACAGAATGACCAATTCGTAATTTTTCCTAGAAATTTTATAAGTTTATAATGTTGAATGATTTGGATATTCTTGTATTTAATAATATTCACGTTTCAGTTCAGGAAATTTTCACTTTTTTCATGCGATTCAAAATACCATTTTAAAGCATTTACCATTAGCACTTATAGTTACATAGCAGAAATATCTTTAACAATCTTGCCTAAACACGTGTAATAGATTCACTCTCAAAAGTAGAATTCATCACCGATTACCAATGCCCACACCTCTGGAACTTTTTACGCATTGGCCAAACTTGCCCTAAAGTCTTTAAAGAACCACGAAGTAGAAATGGTCATTAGAAAAATTGTGAGACATGTACACGGCGTACACGTGGCTATGTGAAAGTTGCTATTTCTCGTTAAAGTACCGAAAGAACTAAAGCGCTTACCTCGAGAATCTCGCGGCACAGGTCAAAACACAAAATAAAGTGGCAAACTTCTGGATTCGTTCCTAGTTTTTGGTTGATGGAAACGAGAAGTGATGACAAGGTTCCTTCCACGAAATGCATGTGGAAATTCTGCGTCAGTTTTCCGTTCGACTCAAATCCAAAGCCTTCAGAAACTGGACTTGGTATTTGTATCGCGCTATTCTTACGTTGCTTTCAATTAGCCAAGATTATGGTTGCTCCTAATTCCGAAAAATTTGCTCAAGATGCAACTCAGCTGTTTCTCCAACTCTGGTCAAGCTACCCTTTGTCAATTCTAATATCATGGAATCCCAAACGCACCAACAGAACACAATTTCTATGTATACATCGGATACCCGTGCAACTTGTGATCGTTTTCTAACGATGTTAGAATGAAAAATTTGTCCGTTATAAAAGCTTTAAACTTAGTATTTACAGTAGCTTACTTTTTACGAATATATTATATGTCGGGTTTACATTAGAATTAGGGTTAGGGGCGTGAAACGAATCTTCGTTTGGGTTACACGTTGTCGTTATGCAATAGAGAAGACATGGACTAGTGCAAATACGATTATTATAGAACCGGACAAGTAACCGTGGTAGTTAGGTACTCGAGAAACTAATGACAATGATCCTAGGTTCAATAACGAATCCGCGGTCGACGGGATGATAGATGAACGCACTCACAAAATCTAAGTCGGATGCGTAATATTCACTCGTCGTAAAGGGTTACTCCTTTCATCAGTGAGATCGCGTGCGAGAATGCCTTTCCCGTCCCGATGATGCCACAGAGGAAAACTATAATGGGGTGTGTCTAAGGACACGAGATCATCGGATTCGTCGAGAAAGCCTTCGTTCAGAAAGTAAGGGAAATTGACGTTGCTGCTAATTGGTCAATCTCCATATCGGTGGTTAGAAGAAGATGCTAGCCGCCCTCGAGGGAAAGTTGCTAGTGGGAGACGCCGCTCGTTGAAAAATAGGTCTCCCCTATTTTCCCGTAGTTGGGACAATGACTGTTTGTCTGTTTGAAGGACTTTAGTTGACTAAATCTTAAGATTTATAACGGGCCCTCGAGCTAGTCGAACATGTACTGCGAAGACGCATCGACATCTGGCAATCATCTTACTCGAAGAATAGGGTCTGCGTGTGGCGAGCCACGGGACAGAAACCGTTGGAATGTTTACTGTCGCGTGTCGCCACGAATATTTCTTTTAAGGAGAGCTATAGAATTACTCCATACCTTTGTTAGACAAAGCGTTCATCCCGTGACCGCGGCTACGTTCGGCGACTGACTGTCGCCTCGAGCCCAAGCTCATTATCACAACTCTCGAACAATTACAATCGGATTGAATAACTACAATTGTTCAATTACAGACTCCGGTGTTCTTTCATCTCCGACATATATAAAACATTAAAAAATTCATTAACCAGTCATTAAGTATTCGAATACTTACAAAAATTGCATGGCATGCATGATATCTGTTAATGCCGTAAGGCATGGCGACCTCATTCACGTTATCTACACAAAATAGCATTTTACATCGCTGCAAAATAATTTGAAGCAGCAGTCTCTCCCTTGTTTCGTTTCTCGGAACACGGTCCGAAAGAAATTTCCTTAAAATCCGAAGCAGTCGATGAAATGAAATCCATCCACCGGTTCCAGTTACCTACTGTCCACGATAGCAACAGGTAGTGGTCGGAGGGCCGCAGCCTCCTTTCATTTCGCAGACTTCCGATTACCTATTTTAGCATGCGAAACGAATATACAGCTTCAAAGGGTGGGAGGGTGCGAAACCATTCGCGCAGTCGAACGGACATTCAAGCGTTCGGAACTGTTCCACCTTAGCCTCGCGTTGTCGAAAATTCGAAACTTGGAATTTCAATTGAACCAGATATAGGTAATAAAATAATTAGATTGGAGGGAAACAGTACAATAAGATTTTAACCTTAAATTTTAAGAGTTAACACGTTTTCTATCGCGTGATTTGTAACAAAGGCATTTTTGGTGTTATTATTACCATATGAATAAATAATGAACGAGACAACGTGCTAGAGATAATAACACAATTCGTTTGGTTATGATTAACAAAAAATGAATAAATGAGTTTTTGTACTGAATATGGTGGAAATTGCGACTGCGAAGAAATTAAATCAATTACATTCTTGCGTCGATGATTCTACGGATATCAATATTTCATGGACAATTTATGAAATAAACAGTTAATTTGTTGCGCCCACAGGTAGTATCAGTTATTACAGAAATTCGTTGGTTTGTAAAACCATTAAATTACGGAATTTTAGGTATCCATGAATCATGTTCTATCTTCGGTTATTGTTGTCAAATATTTTGTAACATACGATATTCATTCTTGAAACGTTTATTATTTCATTTATCAAGCAAGTTACTATTAAAAAGTAATATCACGATTCTTCTAACGATAACTTTTCATGTAAGATATAAAAAATGTACCGAAGCATTGCTTATCCTGTAGAAAATTAAAAGACCATAAATCTGTGCAAAACCAACCTTGTGAATTTGCCTTTAGTTCATACATCGTGCTTCATAAAAACTGCCAAAATGGTATTATACAGCCGATTTAGTGGTCGGGTAATGGCCGAAATTTACGATTCTTGGTAATTCGCATTAGAAACGGTATAATGATCCTAATCGAGTAACGAGTCTCGAACACACAATGTACTATGCCGTTCGAGAATAGTCATTGCGGAACTCCATAGCCTGGCCAAATACGAACCGCAATTATTACTTAATACGATATCGGAACAGAGATAGGATTAAAATGGTTTAAATATTTCTTCGAACAACCAATTTTGTATAGAAAAAACGTAACAGAAATACTTTTATGAAACCAAAACGTAACTGATATAGAATATCGAGATATAAAAGTTTTGATTCGGTAGATTTAATGCGAATTTATGGATTTTTCTACAGTAAGAAGAAAAAATTCCTTTTGTAACGATTGGTTTGCAAAATTGTTCGGTATGCGGGTGTTACACATATAAAGCTGCAGAATTTCAAGCGGCAGTAAATCTTTCTACTGGTTCTGGGGCTAGGCGGTTTTTCCAACTCCCAAAGAACGTAAACCGATTAAGTCGGACCTGCAGACATAAATGAAATATTTAATCCTGGCAGTTCCGTTGAATATAACTTCGTTCTCGTAGACGCTTTGTAATTATCATTCTCTGAAATAATTCTCATTTATGGTCGAAAGAGGAATCGGCACGTAAGTAAATTCCGTCATTGTATCTTTGCGCACGGCGACGCGTCTTTGGTTGCTTTATTTAACGAAGGTATCGAATTAAGGTGATTAAATGTTATCCTGGAAATTTTCGATGATTTTGTAAGCGAAATATTTGGTAAGTGGAATTTACTAGATGTAGGATGAATTTTATTTCTTTTTCAAAACTGAATCAAAAAATAATTAGGTGTTAAATGATTTACAATTAAATAGTGTGAAGAAAATACTATATTTTATATAAAACATTTATTTATATATGATAGCCATTTTATAATTAGAAAAAGAGCAGTGAAGTCTATCAGATGCACAATGCCTGACCACGTACGATCATATACTACTTGCTATCAGACAGTTCGATTCTAAAACCCTCAAAGAAAGATTTATCTAATTTTTACATGTAAAATTTTCTGTCTACACAAATGTCAAATATTTCAACGGGGATATAAAATATTTGCCGAAAAATAAAAAATCTGCAATGAACGTAAATCCATAGAAAAATTCAATTCTCTGATTTTTCCAATTCCAACAGGGATTCTAGTTCACAAGACATCAATAAAACACGATTCTTGATTCCTCCGAAATTTTTCTACGAACATTTTCTTTGAAACACACTCTCTGTACAGGATACCAACTGAAAATTTTTGTAGAACGTACGCAGTTTATTAACCTTGTCCATAACGGGACGGCGATTAACGCGTTAAAAGCAGCATTTCGAGCGGCGATAAACGAAGACAGGCCAGACGTCGGCTCTTATTCGACGGGGCTTTACTAATATCCCTAAGTGCATCGTCAGCCGCTTGATGCAGCATTGCACAAGCTCTGATACGCTGCACTCCGGGGTTCACTTACTTTTTTCCATCCTTCTCCCTCTGGCCGCCGATTCTGCGGCCTCTTTTTCACCAATTCATACCTCTCCCCGTCTTTGTCATTCCCTTTTAACCCATCTCTCCCTATCTCACGGCTCTCCCTTCAATTTCAACTGTGTGCTTGCTTGTGCTGGCGCGCGCGCGCACACCCTCGAGATCCCCACTTCTCATGATTACTTCCGATTTTATCCTAGACGCAGAAATTGTGGTGGTATGCCCACGGTTTCCCAAAGAATGGTAATATAAAGTAGTGCAGCTGTGTTTTTTCCGACGCGGCACCGTGCCGCGGAAGAAAGAAGCGACGAGAGCGTCGCGCGGGAAAGAATGAACGAACAAAAACGAGAAAGCCACGAAGGAAAGTAGAAGAACGGGGGGGAAAAAAGATTGTGGACCGAAACATTTCGAATAGTCTCCTTTGAACAAGCGTATACCTCGACCTTAAGTCCTTTCTTCCGCCGCCATCTCTCTTCTTTTTATTCTCTGCTTCTATATCCCCCGAGTCCGTTTTTCGAAAGGTCTACCAAGATTTCAATTACATAGGTTAACACGGTTCGTGATGTGGTAAAATCAAGAGTACGAGAACAAAGCTTAGGAAGAAAGTTAAAAAATTGTATCGTAGAAACTGAACTTTCGGTATTTTCATGCTAATCCAGAAAAAAGGAGAAAATAAAAAGTTAGTACTTAATATTTTTTTTTTTTCATTTCCTGGAGAGTCGAGCGTTTTACAAATATGGTTTGAATAGTGGCATTTAATTTTTTGACAACTCGATACAGTGGGGATAGTCACGGTAAAATGTCCATCCCGTCCGAACAGGTTCAATGACGTGCCACGGATATTTCCATAAAAGTAACACTGAATTTCCATAACAGCGTATACGTATCATTTTCAGATGTAGAAATAGGAAACTGGATTTGTGTTCTCGCGGTAATATTACACGGATGAGGAAACGAGCTCAGCGTCGTTCGCCGTAATACTACCTACAGTACGTGTTCCGTTCCGCGACGGTGGTTACGTTAAAGGCATATCGTTTCGTGTTTGAATTGTTTTGACTATTTAATAAAATTCCTTAGATGTTACTGTACAAAACAGCCTGTACTATTGCATTCTCCAATTAATTATTAAGATTTAGAAAGAATAATAGACTGTATATGAATCTGATTATCGTTTGCGAATGAATAGGTACAGTCAAAAACATTTAATTAATTAAAACGTTACCAAATTATATCGCAACGAAGCAACATAACGATATCTAAAAAATTAAAATTTATTTTAATACAGCGCAAATTAAATTCCAGGTTATTCCAGGCACGTATATTAAGACACATTTTTTAACACAACCACTTACAGGTAAGACAGGATAAAAATGCACAAAATAATCCGCATACAGTATTAAAAACAGCGTTCGAAGATATTCCTCAGTCTAACTTATTCGATTTCAGACTTGGTACCAATAATCTTTATACAAAAGTCTAAGTATAATACGTATCGCGGAAACGCTTGGCTTTATTCGAGGAAAAGGCCAGAAGGCGACTTTAAATACTGAATACACGTAAATAAGAACTTCCCTGAGCAGGTACCATTCTTTCAAAATTCGACGAATAGAGTCGGATAAAAGCGCGGGTTGCCTTTTCGTCCAAAAAATCCTGTTACCGGATAGAACACGGGATGGTAGAGAAGGATCGAATGGAACGAGAAATGGTCCTCAACGAGTGGAGGATTCGGGCAGAAATTCCCGTTTGAATCCTCAACTTGACCTCTCGATTTTTGCTCTTCCCTTTTCACGTCGATTCGTCTTAGATTTCCGCGAATACTGGCATACATCCTCGATTAGCATTCGAACAGAGAAGAATAGAGAGAAATAGAAGAAAAAACGAGAAGGAGAACAGCTGGAGAATATGGATCTGAGAAAGAAACGACCAAAGTGGAAAGAGACGAAGACCAAGAGCGTTACTGGCCTCGAATCGGACGCATTAGTCGAGATAGCGATACTGTATCTGTGGCTAGGTTGGCATTCAAGGATTACTGGAATTTAGCATAATATTAGCGAACGGCGGAGAAGGACAACAGGCAGACGACACCAGGGCCACGAGAATATGGGATAGTAACTGGTAGAGTAGCATGGATGAGAGAAGGGTAGAAGGGTATAGGTATTATTCATGGATTACCTCACTTGTCCCGGCTACAATCCTCCCAAAGCCTCCATTAGAATAATTGCTTCTTCATTTTCGCGCTTATGTGGTTGCTGCGCCCGCCAGTGCGTCATTCTCTTTCACATCCACGATCCGCTTCCATCCTCCAACTACCCTCGGACGCATCCTACACTCCCGTCACTTATTGTTAACCGCATACGTACCACGATGTGAACTTACAACACGCGTGTTACATATTCTTCTATCAGCTTTTTCGTCGCCGTCGTTTCCGTTTTCCAATGTGATTGTTTAGCATGGGATTTCGAAATCGTACCATCGTTGTCATCAATGGAAAACAAGAGTGGTTTTCGGATAGTTTCAGCTGGATAGTAGTAGTTTCAGACGAGTAAACCGGAATGTTTATGGATGAGGATAAATCCCTTGCTATTGGTATTAAGCTTCTTGTTAGAAATGTCGACAATGGCTTTGTTAATAGAATTTAAAATTTTATAGATTTTATAATGTATAAAATGCTTCTAAGTTATTATAATATTGTAATAATTTCGTGAAATAGAAATTGCGTTGGAATAATACTTGTCTTATCGTAAAAAAATGGCTTCAAAAAATAATTGGCCACTTTGTAATTTGTATTAATTAGATTCATGAATTAAATGTAACTGAAATATCGAACGTGCAACATGGATTTACGGCAATAAATGCAAGTTAATCTGTATAATATTTTCTAATTAAAAAATTACACGGCTTTTACACGCTAATCAAATGTAAAACGATACACGAATTACTAAAGCGCTTTCGCTCACACACGAAAGGTTGTTAACCGAAATCAATAGTTCCAAAAGTGGTTACTAGGATCGTATTATTTTCTAAAGAGTGCCAACATTTTACAAAGCGATAGCAACCGCAACTGAATATTAAAATGCAACCATTGAAAATGATGTAAAAAAATTATTTCACAAATTACCTAGCACCTTCGCTAGTTGCATCAGCAGTCTCTAAAGAGTTAATGTAAGATATCTTACGTCAACGATCCACGTACCGCACACGCATCCTTCTATATGATCGTAAATACGGAAAGTTTTTTTATCTTCAATTTTTACTACCAATAAAACCACGTATGTTTCATGTTTAACAACGGTCGAAAGCTCAAGCATCGATATTCGTTCTTATAATCGTTCTTATATTCGTTTCTATAAATTATACCGTTATCTTTTTGATTAATTCACGAGTTTCGTTATCAAAAATATCGCCCCAAATTATAACGAAATATCCAGTCACGCGGTACTTTTCATTTCCTCTTGGCTCGCGAGCACGTGTGTACTTCCTTTACGAACGTTTTTATATTTAGAGTCGGACGCGGTAATTTCATCATAAGGCTCTTCCTCGGCAAGAGGAACTTCAAATATTTGAATAGTCTTGTCGTAGCCACTTTCTTTTACGGTTTTGCACGACATGCTAGCTTTTGCAACGCGAACCGGATCGCCAGCATGCCTCTATCGTTGGTTTTCATAATGGTTTCCGCTGTCTTTCTTTCTTCTTTCTTCTTCCTCCTTCCTTTTACCTTCTCTCTTGTCTAGAAAAGGAAACTGCTAGCTCGGAGCTTTAATTCATTTTTCACACGTTGTGTAGTACAGTTGACTGGAATAGCAGGAAAAATAGCCGATATCGATCGTTGCCGATGAAAACGGTGGACGCGGAAATATATGAGGCAAAATGTCGAGGGACATTCACCGTAAATGTTGAAATTCGCACGAGAATGGACTTGTCAACAGTTGTTCTCTTTGCAAATGTTTATTTTGGAAATTGAATTCCCGCAATAAAAACTTGGCGCGAACATTAATCGTCCGCTCGTTCCCTTTTTTTAACCAACCGCGCTTTACTTTGCTAAGAATACCGAGTAAAATAACCTTCTGCTGTTGGGAATGTTCGAGCTAATTGTTCCTCTACAGTACAGCGCAAACGATGATGATCGATTAAAAAAATTTAATTAAAAACTAATTACAAATTTAATTGCGTTATTCAAAGAGATTAAAGATTTTATGAGTTACTATTTATGCCGTGTCATAAAAATCTAACGCAATATGTAATACGTGCGATTCGTCGACTAACGTTTAAACGAATTAAACACAAATAATTCGCAATAATATGAGAAACGAGGTTGACGCGGAAGAGAAGCAACAGGATCGCGAAGGCGACGAGTTAAACAGCGTATCGAGTATCTCTTACCGAACAATCGATTGCCTCGGTGTCGAAGAAGATCGAACGACCGGGAGCAATGCCACGAGGGCCGCGGGCCCACTAGAAATATTCGCGGCAGGCGTTATAGCAAATGTCGCGTGAAACGCAATTTGCAGCCACGACGTTGGCTTTTCATTCGATGATTCTCGTTATCCTCGTTACACGTGCCCGTGGCAAATTGCGCGCGAAACCGTGAGAATAAATTGTCTTCACGAGCGACGACGACGATTGCATACATACACAGCATGGCGACGTCGAATGGCGCCGTGACGCGACGAAAGCGAGCATTCAACTCCCCTTTTTCCGTCGTTGGCCCCGATACGATCCTGCGAATATTTAGTTACCGTGAACTACACTCGTTACCGTTTCATCTTCTTCTGGCAGGTACGTGCGACGATTCCTTGAGTCCTTTCACCCATCCCTGTGTGAATCCATCGCTTCCATCCCCGCTTACCTTAACACTCGCACTCGCGACCTCCTCTTCGCTTTTTGCTTGTCGATCGTCGGTCTGGCGAGCACGTTTCGTCTGTAAAATGCTAAGCGTATCCTTCTGCCTCCTGTGTTTCACTTTGCTTCGTCCTTCTTCGACGCTTTTCACCTCGCACTCCTGCGTTTCGCGCACCTTATCGTTCTCGACTACGTGTTAACGCGCTGACGATTAATTTCGACAGACATAATTTCCTATCTTCCTGAATGGAATCTCTTAAGGGAATTTCTCTTCCTCGTTTGTATCTTCCTGAAACGTTAGGTTAACGTGGCGTGTACGAGGCCGCTTGATTCCTGTTTTGATGGTTGAGCCAGACAACTTCTTTCACTATCGCGATGAACTGTTTCAAATAATATTTACACCCTTTTCAGCTGGTTAATTCACAAATTATTTTCGTTCATTATTTAAGTCCCATCTTGTTACTCGACGTCGTTATTGCGTTATAAATATTAGTGTTAAGAGTAAGAATTAATTTCTTCTGCAGAGTTTCTATACTATATAATGGGAATTTTCATCGTGCCGTAAAATTAAGCGACAGATCTGTAAACATTTAACTAGAAGCTCTTCCAAAATCACCAACAAAATTCATTAAACCGGAGCGTCTTCAAATCTAATGTGGATGTGGTACCAACACAATAGTCTAGCGTATAATGCAATTGTTGCAGGTAATGTGCTTTGTACAGTATACCATAGTCATTGAATTGGCCGTGGTAAACCGAGAGCTTGCTCTGCTCGTTTTCCTATCCCCCTCCTCTCCACGCTGTTTACCCAGATATTACAACACACTAGAAAATATGAAGCGACGAATTATTAATACAAATCCTCCTCAAGATCTAGAACGTATATATAATATATAAAATGCTTAAATTTTATGCTCCAACGTAACTAAAATATTAAATCTAATATTTATTGAAGTCAAATACTTCAATTACAATAGAAATGAAACGGTATTTGTAAAACAGTATTATTTTGAATCCGATGAAATTCAAAATGTTCGAATAAGTTGTGATTGTTCAATAAATAATCAAGAAAATTGGCAAAACTGCTAAAAATTAATGATATTAAACTTGATAGTATAAAAATATCAAATAATAACGAAGAAACGACATTTAAATAAAACTCTTAAAAAATTCAATCATGGTAACGTATTTATATGATTTATCCAGCAGATATAATGTGATTGTCAATTGTCTGTCTTTCAAATCATCAATCCACACTATTCTTATCGTATCCAGAATGCATTTCGTGCACAAAAGCATTGTCCCTCGACGACGGGAAAAAATTGGTCACAGCCAGTCGTGCATCAGTAAGACTGCGTCGAGGCCGCTTTAAAAGGAAACACGCGTGTATTTCACCGAGGCTCGTGTGTATAAATACATAAGAAAAAGGCAGGAAAAAGAGGTGGTGACGAGAAGACTGACTGGTACATAATCGCGTCGCGACAAAGAATCCATAAAAGGTTGGGCTGCTGCGTTTTTCGTATAGTACCGAAGAGAAGAGAAAAGAGGAAAAGAGAAGAGAGGAGAGCGAGAGAGCGACTCTAAGCTGAGCCGTACTCGGGTTCCCGTGAACACAATAATGCTCCGCTATTAACCGAGAGCTTGTATTAAACCCTCGAAAAAAGCTTTCATGCACTTAACGACAAATAATATGAGAAGTGGTACTACGCAGCCGGGACACCCGTCTCGCCGACTTTCTACTACAGATTTCACGCACTCGCCTTCAGTACCTACAAAATAGAATTCGTAATTGTTTCTACCAGTTTTCTTTTTTGATGAAACCCACCGTTTTCTTTTCTTGCTTTTAATTCGATCTGGCAATCTTCCTTGATTTTCAAAATCACTTGTTATACATTTCTTATTTTTGACAACCGCAAACATGAAATCTTCTAATTGGAATTACAGATTTTATTCAAATTTAATGCATTTAATAGAAAATATCTTAAACAATGTAAATTTTGTAGGCTGATCCATTAAATCTAATACGTGTAACTTGGGAGCTTTGCACAGATAGAGCTGAATAGAAGAGCTATAAAACGTAAAAATAATGCGTTCTAAGTGAAGTTAGAAACTTTATCTATACTTTTAGGCGCCCGAAATCTTCAGCAATTAGTAGTGTTGTTCCAAATTATATAATGTTATTCTATTCTATATAATGTTATTAAAAGCTGTTGTTCTAGCAAATATAAAATTAAAATTTACGCAAATCGATGTCTTAGAATTTATTAACAATTATTCACATTAAGAAACTGAAATATGATGAATTAACATTAACATAATACAATAGGATATAATAAATTGGGATTAAAAAATTATTGGATCTTAGCTTTTTAATTAGATTAAGAAAATTAATAAAACTACAACATAATGTAAAAGAGATAAAAAGCACAGATACGTTTATTATTTAATTAATACAATAATAGTTTAATATATTTGAACCTTATCGTAATAATTTTCCAGTTTTCTTAAATATTTCTTACTGCTACTTACCTCCTTCAAAAAAATGTGTTTCATACATACCACCTCGTATTAATAATTTCAATACAAATTTATAACTTTCCTTCATTTATATTACAGTAAAAACAATTGTTTTAAATATCATAATCCTTGTTCAGTAGAAGCTATCACTATTCATTTTTTAGTAACTAGTTTAACGTCAAACTATTCTGACACAAACCAAAGAAGTATTAACAGAAAACAGAAAACTTACGTGTGTATGGCGCACGCGCGCGTGTAGTATATAATGATAATGATGATGATGATGATGATGATGATGATGATAATAATAATAGTAATAATAATAATATATAATAATATATATTATATATGTACACATATGATAACATCAGTTGTTTTTACTGTATCTATGTACAAATTTTGAAAAAATTATTTGTAAATGATGAAATTATATAATCATTAAAATTAAATCCATCAAGCTTGTTGAAAAATGTAAAAAATCTATCATTTATAAACATGTTGAAACTCTCTTTAAAACTACGAATAAACAAATTTGGAAAGACACAACTCAAATATTATAAATCGTAATTACAATTTGTATTTAACATTTCAAGTGCTACACATTTAGTTTACCTATCAATCGAACAACATTGTGTTTTTCGTTTAGCGAAAGATCCTACAAATTATATATAAGTAATCATGTATTAAGGTACATAACCTAAATAGTACATTTTTTAACCAAAGGAATTTGATGTGTAGTATAAATTTTTAAGTCGATTAGTACTTTTTTTGAATTGGTATTTCATTTATTTAACTAAGCCCATTTTTTTAGCTTCCACTTCGTAAATTAATAACCTCCACATTTTGACAACAAAAACTTCTGCTTCTTCATCCAATACCTACAACGTATGATATTATAAAATCAATAACAAAAATATTATATAAATAATAAATAATAATAAAGTAAAAATTATTTACCATCTGTACATCATCAAGTATGCCCTGAGGCGAGCTGCCGGCCATTACTTTGCTACAAATAAAATCTACCAATGTAGGTTCAGGCTCTCCAATGTATTCAATAATCTTTTTATTAATCCACGGCCTTATCCTCTTTTCCATTAATGTCTATAAAAATAACAAAAATTGATGAAAAATTAATTCATAAATATTCATTCATAATATATATCTTACATTATCTATTACTGCCCAATCAAGTTGATAGCCAAACAAAGCATTTTTATCTGTAGGTATTTTGTCAATGAGGGATTTTATGTGCTTTCTTTTCTCTTCTTGACTTTTTGTACTTTCTTCTTTTCCAGCTTTAGGAGCTTCTTCATTAGATTTTTTCTTTTTCTCCTCACCATAGTCTAGAATAGAATTCATATAAAAATCGTATATTATTGTAATATCGTGGACGAGAGGCCTAAGAGATATCGGGCGAACCATAAACAATGTCGCGAGAAAGCCTAAGTGTCGACAGGCCAATGTATCGTCGATCCTTCAATCGAATAGTTACGCGGGAAAGGCCTGCGTGACCCTAGCTACGAGCGATCAGTGTTAATTGAGAAGTCATAGAATGTGAATCGAGAAGTCAGAGAGTGCGAATTGCGTTGTCGAGAGAATGTGGTCCACGTGAGAGAGAGTGTTGGAACCGTGGTGACGAGAGTTGCAAATTAACTATTTAGTTGTCTTAATTATAGCACGTTATTGTATTTAGTTCACGTTAAACAACCATCGTTTCCTGTTTAACCAACACCTGTTTAATTCATTTTAAATAAACTAATTGTAGTAAGATCCTACATTATCTAAACGAAAAATATATTTATACTTTTTAATTACCTAAAGGAACTAGTTTACGCTTCTTTGCGTTATTAGCACCATCATCATCATCGTCATTATTAAATACGTCTTTAACATCGATCCGACCTTTCTTTTTATTCTGATTCGTTTGTTGCGTACTAACATTAATAGCCGTGCTTGGACTAGCAGGAGTTTTATTACCGATACCATGATCACCTCCACGATTGCCTCCGCTTCCCATGGCGAATGGCACAAAGTTACCTGTAATAAAAGTAAAATGTGGCACACAAATAGAGCGTTTGTATAAGTTAAATAAATCACATCGTTTACTCACTACTACCAGTTTTTTCTGGTTCGCTAACGAGAGACATACGCGAATCTTCATCTAATGTGGGTGGAATGGACTGAACTGGTGTTGTTACTGTTTGATTAGAAGGTGACGATCTTGTACCCTTCACACTTTCTCTATCTGTTTCTATAACTTCTTCAGTTTCTTCGCCATCACGATGATGATTCTGATGATGACGATGATGTCTTCGATGATGGTGGTGATGCCGCGGTGGTGTTCTAGATGGTGCCTCTGACTGAGAAACATCATCAAATTGCACACATTCGTCACTATCACTTTCAATTGGTTCAGTTTCTATGGGCGGCATAACTTCTTTTTCCTTTTTCACCACTTTTTCATCCTCTTCGTCTATTATCGTGATAACCGGTTTAGGCTTATACTGTTCCTCCCGTTCAGCTTTTAACTGAAATAAGCAATATCTTCATGTAGAAGGAATAGTCTACATACAACGAAAGATAAATGCATATTACATATCTTAATAAAAATCAATATTATAATTAGTCATAAACCAAAATATCACATTATTTAGGAACATTTTACCCTTTCAAACTCAGCCGCTGGATCTGGATGAGAAGCGTCAGCATAAAGTTTATCGCGAAGGCGTTGAAGCTCTTGACGCTCGGCACAACGATCCCGCGAATCAGCTTCTGCTTCCAGTGCTCTCTCTTCTAGACGACGTGAAAGTTCTTTACCTTTATAATATTTAGCGTCGTCTCTTTCATCATCATAGTCTTCGAGAAATTCTTTCAAGCGTTTTGCTTCCCTTTCTCTCGCTTCCCGTTTTGCTCTGCGTTTCTCCGCTTCTTTCTCGTATTCCTTTTGTTTTCGACGTTCCCGTGTCTCCCATGCTCTCAAACGCTCTTGATAAGCTGCTTCTTTTTCTCTCGCTCTTCTTTCGTTTTTTTTCCTCTCCTTCGCCTCTTCCTCTTCCTCCCTTTCACGCATAATTTCTCTTTCAGTTTTCCGTGCTTCTTCTCTTTCACGTTCTCTTTCTCGTTCCCTGTCCCTTTCCCTTTCTCTATCTCTTTCACGTTCTCTTTCCCGCTCTCTTTCGCGGTCACGGTCTCTTTCTCGTTCTCTTTCTCTATCTCTTTCTCGATCTCTATCTCTATCACGATCTCTGTCGCTTCTCTGACGATCCCTCTCTCGTTCCTTAGATCTTAAGAAAAATAGAAAATACTTACAATAAATTTTATATTGTAAATTAATGAATTTTTAAACACTTTCCGGAAATTGTTAAATATTAATACCTAGATTTAGACCGCCTTTTGTCTCTTCTACTACTTCCGGTACTACTACTGCGACCTTTATGAGACGTGGGACTACCAGGATCGCCGTCTTGATCGTCTTTAGTGTTACTGCCATCACGCCTGTCTCGTCGCTCTTTTTCACGTTTCTCCCGTTCTTCTTTCTCAACAGCTTCTTTCTTCCGTTTAACTTGAGCCTTCTCCTCCTCCTGCTTCTATAAAAAACAAAAATAAAAAAATAGGTGAGACCAAATACTCAAAGCAAACTTATCAGGCTGTGATAATAAAACGCAAAAACTAGCAATCGTATATCCTCCTCAGTTATAAAAATTAAAGGGTAGAAAAAGGTTACTGTAAGTGTAAAGTTAGTTAATGAATATAAAAGTGGTAAAATATCACTACACTATAACAGTGCAGTATTATCATTTCTTTTCTTGAATTCAAAATATAGATGCCCTGATACATACAAAATATTTGCACAAACAATCGATATTATTTAAAAAGTAATATTATACGAATCTTTATATCAACAAAATGATTACTTGAAATAAATACTTCAAAAAGAAGTCTTAATTCGTTATGAAAATTCTTTTAAAAAATATTTTTAACATTTTGTACATTTTTTAAACATTTACATTTTGTATACAAATTTTACTTTAATTTTAGTATCTCTAACATTACAAAGATTGCAATGTTGAACGATTACTAGTTGTACAAAAATTAATCACATATCAAGTATCATAATTCTGTTCATCTCAATATAGTATACTCACTCCTCTGGAGTATGCTCGCTCAGCAGCATCTTACACGAAATCTTGTTTACATATCAATTACCTAAGTGCAGGTATAAATTTTGGAAACAAGCATAAGAAATTTCTTAAGCTCTACTTAAATTAAGAATACCTTAATGCTAACAGACGCATTGTAGAGGCCACCCAATGTACTTACAACATTGCAAATGTGCCTGTAAATCAATAGTGTCTAAAGCTATATAAGTCTAAGAGTTGAAAGGGGTGATATTTAGATTTCTTGTCAATATTCAATAATTATTAGAAAGTATTATACCAATCAGAAGCGGAGTCATCACGAAGAAGGGATTCCACCAAAACACCTTTCATTTTTGCCAAGAAACTGTCACACGTCTGTCAACTGTGTTTTCTTCTGGCTATGCAGTTGATGCAGCAAACTGTTGGATATCAAATGCACAATAGTTTGCCCACCCTTATCGTCCCGTATTATCAACGTAACGTCTTAGAAATAAATTAATATGGTTCATCCTTACTTGATATAATAATAACAATAATGGGTTACTGCTTGGAGAGTCCTAAATCATAGACTCTAATGAATATTACTTTCTAGTGACAAAAAATTATGAAACCTAACGCTGCTTATTCCTTCCTGCTTATGACATTGTTAATAAACCCTATATAAAGCTATCAGTGGACTATGCTATATAAGAAAAAACATATTCAAAATTATGAACTGCTTTCTCTTAGTTTTCAAAATTAAATATCCATACAATAACCCATAGTATTTTAATCTAATAAGGATAGAGTAACTGAGTGCATAAAAGTAGATGCACATATGAGGAAAAAAACAGACTGTTGAAACATGAAATATCAGTGGTCATAGGTATTCAGATGGGCAGTTCACTAACAAAACTACAAGAACCGAATGGTTGTGTTGGCTCATGGTTGTGGAGTTTACTCACGGTGTGAAGTTGACTTGGTCAGTCAGTGTGGTGGTACCGGAGAATGGAGGACGCACCTAGGTACTACATGTCTGATCGAGACGCTGACAGAAGCTGTTTACACAAAATAAAGACAACAACTGAACAGTCGCCATTGTGAAGACAAAATCATTTCATTGTGTGTAGGATTCAGAAAGTCTCGATCCTATTAATAATCTATCTAAGAATATATTATAAAATATGTCAGCGTCAAATTTCTTTGTTCAATGTATAACATTTTTTACCGATCCTAAACAATGTGTAAAAACAAATGGAATGGCACTTTGCTGATCTTCTATATATCTGTACTAAACTGCTAGACATTAATACAAATATAAAAATAAATTGTAATTATCTTTCATGAAAAACAAATAATACAACAATCTTAATTAATTTTATAGTCTCACTCAATGAAAAATTGAATAATCAAATTTTCTAGGAATATAGTAATCTATAATTATTAATTTAGTATTATTTTTTAAACTTATTCATGTCAACCTCATATAAAGTAATTCTTTTGCTAATTGACTCAAAGAATATATAATCCTCATAGTGATTGACAGCACTGCCATTGAATCAATTAATGAGAGAATCATCTGTGTTATAGAGAACCTTTTTATTACAATTTCAGCTATATAATTATAATGTTGCATTTACTTTAAAATATTACTAAAGCCTTCCAACTCTTTATCCTTTATTATTTTGCATTCTATAATACCATTACACAAGTTCTTCATTTTTTAAAACTATAAGAATTGATTTTGTAATGTAATTTCTTTAAAACTAAACATCATATTATATAAAAATACATTGCATTTTTATAACAATATTGGTGCCAGCAGTTTAGCACAATAACTATAGAAACAGGTAAAGAAATTTGATTATATGGAATAACTTGTATTTAAAATACAATAGCATTAATGCTATTAATATAATGCAGAATTGTATGCGATGAATTAAGAAAATGGAGTTTCAATAGAAACAGATTTATTGGCTACATGATGTCAGCATGTTGTAGAGTTACGAGATTCTCCCGTCTTAATATTGCACATTTCTTGTTTTTTCATGTTTTGTTGGTTGGATATACTCTGACTTACCGACGAGGCTGCAGCTGCCTGCGAAAATACGAGGGATGTGCTGTGATTGACTCCCTTCAGAGCCAATGAGTGAGTGAAAGAGTGGTCCCCACACACAGCATTCCTAGGCGTGTGCGTTTGCTGTGTGCGACGCACGCTGCCTGTTATTATAATTATAGCAACGAGTCACGGCTCCAATTTTTTAGAGCTAACATAGCACACACGCACTTTATCACAATATACTTAAAAGCTAAAGTTTACAACTATACACTTGTAATCCTCTTTTGCCTGCCCAAATGCATTTAATTTTCTATATAAATATGTTGCGAGTTCAATCAATAGTTGTCTAACATGAAACATAGATATAATCAAATGCATAAAACGTGTATAAACGTTTATAATACATATTTACAATGCATTTCATTATAATATTTAAAGCATAAAAACATCTAAATATTTGTCACATACAAATTGTAACTTAATAACAATACAATCATTTAAAAATGAATTAAACACAATTCATGAATTCACTAGTCATTGATATAATCAAAAAGTATTATAAACTTGTTAAACTTAGTACAAACTCTTCACAACTATAATTTAAAAACACATTTTTTTTATTAAATATATAGTTTTTAAAAAAAGTTAGTATATTTCATGTTTTCCTATTTGTAAAGTGATTCATTTTATTTCTTTATTTGAAAAACGAAAAAGAATATTCATATCATGTTTTTTAAAGATAATAGAATAAATACTACAAAGTATTACAAACATATTCTTAATCATTTGCACAAAACAGAAACAGATAAATATTATCTTCATAACACTTACATATTAAATGCAGAAAAAAATAAAAGCTCTATAGTAATATAATATATTGCAGTTAAAATTTTACTTTCAAAGATATGATTCTTTCTAGCAAAAAATTTAAGAAATTAAATATGCTGTCTATCATATACACAGAAGAATGTATAACAAACACTATTGTCCATTAAAATAATTTATATTAGTTAATATAGTTTTTCGCATAAAATAATTCTTTTTAGAGAAGATTACAATATATTATAGAATAATGTTTATAATGCTTCGTAAAAAATTCACATAATCGACACTAACAATTTTACAATAATTGTTAGCATTCTTATACCTAAACTTTTGCAAAGTTTTTACCCAATCCTATTAGACCACAATTCATAATACCTTCTAATATCTTGGTATATCATATCCGACCAAAAAGAAGGGCAGAAAAGTAGGAATGACATAACAAGATTTCTAAAATAATTATGAAAATAATTACCTTCATAACCTCCCTGAATTTTCCAATTTCTCGTGTAATCAAGTCTCTTTTACTTTCTTCTATTTCTGCATCATCCAGGTTCAAAGACTTAGCAACCATTTTTATTTGATGTTCTTCTATAACATATAATTAAAGAATATTTGTTAGTTCTCCAATTTAATTCAATACATTACTATGAATAGAATTAGTACACTACCAGGAGCAGCTTGAGCCATTTCTAAATCAGCGGCATGTTCAGCTATAATTTGATTAATACGTGCTAGTGCATCTGCATCCACTACTCTCATACCCTCATCCATGTAATCTTCACCTTCTTCTCCTTCTGCCCCTTCAATTGATGTTTCATCTTGTAGAGGCGATTGGCCTCCTCTTAATTTTTTCCTTCTTTCTGCTATTATACACAAAGAAGTAACAAATCAAAATAAATGATTAATATGTATATATGTAAATACTGCAAGTATTTTAAATTTACCTTTGAACTGATCCAAAACGACTTTAGCTTTTGCATCAACTTTGACAACAAGCTTCTTTGTACCTATTTCCATGTCATGAAGTAATCTAACTGCTCTAAGACCTGCATCAGGACCTGCATATTCGCAAAATCCAAATGCTTGAACTCTCTTCCATGAAAGCACATGACCACATGCACCCAAAATATGTCGAATCATCACATCAGGTGCTCTTTCCATAATGTTACCAATGAATACGGTAACTGGCGGACCAGATTCTCTTTCACGACGACGATTATTGTCATGACGATTTTGGTTACGTGCATACCGAACAGCTGGAGCTGAGGTCTGCATCGCAGATACGGGTGTTGGAATCATCTATGTTTTATAAATGGTAGTATTCTTAATAATGCACATCTCTACTCATGCAGTCCAGAATCTCCCCTCCCCCTAATAGTATGTTAACCTTTTTCCTTGTATTATATTTTATTATAAAGGTAAGACATGCATATATCAAATAAAAAGAACTTAAGATGAAAATTTGTGCCAGAAAACATAACTTTTAGAAGACGTCTCATACAATAATCCTATAGCATAAATAGTTAAGTAATATGCATTCCATTCATAGTGTAATTTAAATACAGGATGTTAATACATTATACAAAACAACTGCATTAACATATAGAAAAATGTTTAATTATGATATAATCAGTGATGTTTAAATTAATAAAATCAAACATTACATGCTTTTGATTTTTCTTTTACAGTAACTAAAGATGCTTATTATTTTTCTTTTAACATTTCTGGCACTTGAATATATTACTTTTTATCTTTTATTTAAAAAACAAATAGATTATATAAAGTAATTACATTATTACGAATTAAATAATACATCAATTTTTAATTAATATTTTAATTATTTAATATATAATCGCTATCATTTGAAATGAATAAGAAAAATGACACATTAAAATATTAGGAGATTAATCTAACAAAGAAATTATATTAAGTTACATTACTTTGTATTAGAGTTTTAGTTAATAAAATAATTAGTTTCTTTATTGAAACCATTGAAAATTTTATTGACAGCAAGTGCAAACGATTGGTAACAGGAGATCATAAATTTACCAACAGCATACAAAACAAACATGCCCAAATTTTAGAATATTTAATTTTATATTTACTTACATGTGCCATAGGCATTACACCACCAATTATTGGTGGAGGTGCACCAACCATGTAAGGCATTGGTGGCATGCCTGGTATTCCCATTGGGGGCTGACCAGGGTAAGACATTTCTTATTTTAAATAATACTATGGCAGTGTTCTCACTAAAATATGTAATACAGTTATTTAGTGGAAGTAATATATAAAAGATATAGTTTTATTTCAACATAGAACTTTTATTAATACTGATATATATATATATATATTATTATTATAATCCATACTTACAATTATTAGATTTAAAAAAAAAAATTTAATGATTGCAAATAAATGAAATCTAATGTCTGTAAGTTGTATTATGTAGTTACAAAAACATATTTTAATCATATTGTACTTGAAATATTTAAAAAATTGGCATTAAATAACCTTTGATACATAACAATCTTCTTAAGCACACTTTCTTGAGATATAATAAAATACAAGTATGAATTTAATACTCTAGTAATCAATATTACAAAACAAATATTTGAACTATGCATAGACATATAAACATTACTCAACATGTAAGTTTGCTGTGTGAAAACATGTTTTTCATAGTAATAGTTATAGATATCAGAGAAGACTCTAATGGATGCTTTGGTATTCTAACCATTAAAATGATCTCAACAAAGAACCAATACTGTACTTACATAATATATTTGAAAATAGAAATAAAGCATCAACCATCATTTAACAAATATTTACGTCATTTTAATAGGACTCTAAAGCTAAAGGAATATTACAATAAACACACGAACTGAAACTTCCACTTTCACAAGCCGTCAGCTAGTAATTACTTCTTTTCGTCCATTACGGCTTCATGCGCTGATTGCTTCTAGAAGGCTATGGTTGATGTTACATTTCTCATGGGTTCGAAGACTCATCGTAAAAGAACCAAGCTACATATGCAGCAACTTACGACTTCCACTCTGTAATTTATTGAATTTTTGATACAACATATTAAAACAAAACAAATTAATATTAAATATTTTAAATTGTATACAACTATATCATTTCCTCAGTAGAGCAGCATTTAGTTTTAATTTTAATTTCAATTTTCATTTTCATTATCATATTTTGTTGTACGAGAGACACCATTAAAATGGTATGAAACAAATCTATGTTTAAATAAATTAATGCCAGAAAAACCGGTTTACTTACACATTAAATTGTATTATAATTATATAATTTTTACATATAATTCTTTACAATATTGTTTTACAGATCTACAAAATATTTAGAATTGTGTTGTAATCCTTTTTTTTCATCGTACTTTTCATTATTTACTTAATAACCTTTATACTGAAAATGTAAAAAATAATTACGAAAACATTGAACAGCATTACTAGATATTTAAATAAACATTTTTATACAAAATCAATTAAGGAAATTAATTAAAATACATTTGACATTTTTCATTTATATAGATAAAATTTATATAAATTTGTAATATTCAATGGTCATCTAAGCTTGTAGATGTTACCAGATGCTACCAATGATAATATTATTACGTTAGAAAAAAATACATTAAAAAATATATGTATGTAAGAAAATTCATTAATTCTCTTTTCTCTAGGCATTACATTTTTAAAAGTGAACTATCTATAACATAGTAAATCAATTATTAAAACGGATGCTATTAATAAAAATGAATATATTATGTAACAATCATAACTCATCATGTTAGATTAAAATATTGGAAATATAATAGACAATGTAGTGGACAGTAAAATAATATAGCGGGTTTTTTATTGTCAATATTAGCGTTATTTAAATGCTTAGTCAAGAAGATATAAATTTAAGGACGCCCTCTTCAGTTGATCGGTTTCCGTTAAACTCCTTAGTTCATGAAATGGCAGTGTGGTGTATTCTTACTCTAGGTGAAATCTTTCTGGAGGATAGTCAGAGTTTCAAAACACAAAAAAGAAATACTTTAAATTATTAAAGATTCCGATGTGCCAAACAATTAAAGAGATTTTGTGCGATGTCCTTTAATCCGTCTTCTAAGGTATACAAGCTAAAATGAAAGAGTATTTCATGCTTTTTATTAGTTAATTATTTTAGTTGACAGTTGAACATGGAATCCTTAAAATTATATTTTTTTGTTTAATTTACACAAATAGGAAGTAATATTTTGAAAACCAAGGTAGCGAGTTATATATGAACTCTTGGGAAAGTACTAGAAAAAGCGAAGACAATTTTTATGATAATATTTACGTAATTTGTATTTATTAGAAACCTTATTAGGTAGTATTTAAATAATGCATTTTCTACTGCATCAGTGACGACTGTTGTACAAAAATATAGAAAACACATTTCTACTTTTTTCATCACTACTATTGTACTGTAGTATTGAATTATAAAATTAATTATTATATAGTAATGCATATCTATCTATCAAATTATTATTTTATTTAATTAAAGGGATAAATAAGATAAATTTAATTACATTTATAATACAAAATGGAATTGTTTACAGTATAGGTTATACATATTCAAATATTAATTTGAATAAAATGTATTTTTATTTTAGCGTAAAAGTTTAAAGATTTTCATGTTGTAATTTCATAACATATATTAAAATCTTCTATTCAGTTTAAATATATATATAAAAATAATAATTTTATATGTTTCAGTGCATAAATATATAACTTTTCTTTTGTATAATTAACAATGTGTATACATAATCAAAAAATAATCAAAAGGATTATGTATTTATATATAAACTCATTGCATTCAACCAGATTATACTTATTTTTTATTCCTTATTTATATTGAACATTTCTACTATTGTATTCATAACAAATATAAAATTTAAATATAGGTTAAAATATAATTTATTTTATATAATGTTTTAATTCATATAAAAAGCAATTATTTGCAGTTATATGATCATTTTATAATTTTATGTATAGAAGAATTTTCTTGTGAAATTATATAGAATTTATAATAAACTATAATATTGTCCAATCTTTTATTCTTAATAAATAGTTAATATTTCCATCATAGTATAGTGTACAAGTTAATAGAATGTTGAATTTTATATAAATAACTATATAGCGATAATGGCACCAAGACGAGGTGAAGAGATACCTGTTAAAAGAGTAGCAGCATTAGGTTGCAAATTACCTGATCAATTGCCAGCTGGGGAGATATTAACAGATATTACTCAAAACAAATGGAAACTAGGACATGCAATAGGATACGGTGGATTTGGTGATATATACTTAGGTAATATTCATTACTTAAATACCGTTTGATTGAAATAAAATTAGTGCCAACCACGATCAAACAAACAGAAACATATTTTAATAAATTATTTAAATGTTGTATTCACTATTTCATTATCTGTTGCTATTAATATTAAATTTAAAAATTTTACATTACAGCATCAAATGACATTAATGCTCCAATTGGACAAGATGCAAAGTATGTGATAAAAATTGAACCACATAATAACGGTCCACTATTTGTTGAAATGAATTTTTATATAAGAGCAGCTCGTAAACATATGAGTAAGTAACTTAGTTGTATATAACATATATAATCTATGTTTCATATATATCTCCATTATTATGAATTTTAGTTGATACCTGGTGCAAATCACAAGGAAAAAGACGAATAGGTGTTCCAACATATGAGGGATCTGGTTCTCACATATATCGAGGGCAAAAGTATAGATTTTTAGTAATTCCAAGATATGGCATTGATATTGGAAAATTGTTTATATCAAATGGGAGAAAATTACCAATTAAACTTGTTAACAGGCTAGCTGTTCAAATGGTACTTTACTATAAAAATAGAAAATTTAGAAATTAGTTAATAATTTTGTAATTTCATTATTTTTCACATTTTTATAGTTAGATGCACTTGAGTATATTCACAGTCAAGGATATGCTCATGCAGATGTTAAAGGATCCAATATTTTGTTGTCCTTAAGTGCAGAAGATATAACAACAAAAAAATTTCAAGCTTATTTGGTTGATTATGGATTAGCTTATCGTTTTCGTACAAGCGCAGGTGTACATAAGCCATTTGTTCATGATGAAAGAAGAGCTCATGAAGGAACATTAGAATTCACATCAAGAGATGCACATCATGGAAGTGAGTTTTATAAATTTGTTATATTTCATTTTTTACAACATAATTACACTTTAGTTTATTACAAATTGATATTACTGTAGCACACTCAAGAAGAGGAGATTTAGAAACATTAGGGTACAATATACTACAATGGTTGTGTGGCAAATTACCTTGGGAAAAGGAAGATAATAGTGTAACATCAGCAATGGATCCAGAAGAAGTCCATGCACAAAAAGAAATTTTACTTTCAAATTTATCATTATTTATGCATAAATGTTTTCCTTATAAAAAAGAACCACCTGGTAAGTTATTGTACTTTGTATATCAATATTTCAAATATTTTTAAATATGAAAAATAATGTAAACCCATTCTACTTTAATTAGACAAATTGCTACTTTAAAAATATTCATGACTGATATATTTAATAGATTTTTAAAATTAAATATTAATAATTAATATTTTTTACCAGCTGCCATTATGGAGTATATGAAATATATTACTGAATTGGGATTTGAAACTAAACCTAACTATTCCTATCTACGTAGTTTATTTCAGTCTGGTTCTAGGCAAAAAAATGATGTTCCTACATGTTTGCACCCTTTAAGAGAATCTAATGAAAATATTTCTTATCCCATGTCTTTCAAACGACCGTACTTACGAGAAAGGAAACCTTGTAGACCTGTAAATGGCGAGGTATACTTTTACATTCTTTATTAGTATTAAATCTTATTTCATAATAAAATAATATGCATTATTATTTTTAGATACGCATAACTCGAAATACACAACCTAAATATCCAGTTGAACGAAAAGAATTTTGTTGGGAAGCAGTGCTAGCGCTTCATCCTGATAAGCTCGCAAAAATTAGTCTACAAACTCCATCTTCACCACTTACACCACCTCCTTCTCCACCTCCTCCATCCTTACCTACATATGCCATGTTAAGCGTAATTCAGAGAATGAAAGAGAAACAATCAGGCGCATTTCGACATAAATCTTTACCAAAAACATTAGAGTGAGTATATTTAAATTATATACAATAACAGTGTAAAATAATTCTTTTTTTTTAAACAGAGATCCTAAAACAAAGTGGATGACACCAGCTATGGAACAAATAGTTCAATTAAAAAAGAAAAATTCCTTGACAACGCTTTCTTTAGCGAAGGTTTCACCACGTGTGACACGCTCCCGAGGGGCTCAATTAAAACGTAAGATATTTCTCAAATTTTTCTTATTTATGTAACTGTACTTTTATATATCTACGTTTTTTAATTCATTATATATGATCTATTAGGACTTGGAAATAAAAAATCTTACAAACAAATACAAAGCAGCAAAAGAAAAAAAGGTCCCTCAACATGAGTATGACAAACTTTGCTAAATATTATACGTTTTCATTCCTTGAACAATGGAATCACAAACGAGTTATCTAAATAATGAATGAATTAAGTATTATTTCCTATTAATTCATTTAGATTTTGTAAGAATATACTCTTGATTAAACTCCTGTTTAAAGGACAAAATTTCATTTATTAGGAATGTCTCAGGTGTATTTAGAGCACCAACTTTTGTAAGACTGCTTATATATCATGATTTATTGTTTAACAAACTATATATTAATATAAGATTTTTTTTTTAGTAACTATATCTCGAACAAATGATTATAAATAATTCAGTGGACACTTAAAAAAAATTACATTGCTTCCTTTAAGAACATAATTTCAATACAATTCAAAGAAGACTTGCTAACAGGCACAATAATGAGAAATCGTTACGTTTGCATATAAAAAGTATGCAATTTAATGTCATAATAAACAAGTGATCTGAATGTTGCATCGAAAACACATTTCATCAACTTTTAAGAATTATTTGTTTATTTTATAAGATGAGTCAATAGCACGATATGCTGAATAGATAATGTCAATATTTCATTAAGTTGCTTTATTAAAATAAGGTATAGCTTTAGTGTTTAAATTATATTTAATCTTTTTTTTTTTTTATTGCTATAATTATTTTGTAAGTTATAAATGACTGTGAGTAAACTATTTTATTATATTCGGACATTGCTAAAGTAATCTAATACTTTGATTTTGTGAGCCAGTCCTAAATGAATTAGTCCTAATTCTCATAAAAATATAGAGGTTAATTTATTAGCAAAAATTACGTAAAAGATTTCTTCGAAGTATCACGATATATATTCAAGCATAGAATCCCTAAATATTGTCTATAATATAAACGAAGCTGTAGTATACTTTGAAATAATACAATTAAAAGTAGTGAAATGTAGGTAAAAATAATACAACTGTAAACTGTTATTAATTCTCAGTATTAAGCCATTAAATGCTTACATATGATTAAAATATAACAGTTTATATTTGTTATTATAGTTATACAATATATCAACAGGAATGCGTGTGTAGTATAAATAATATAACTAATATTTTTATTTGGTTCTAGATTTTATATATGTACAACATGTAACTAGAAAATACACAGTTATGCTTCTAATATGTTGCAATATCTCATGTAATATTATTTTGTCATTTTTTAGTAGAACTTAATCAAACTTGTATTAATTCATATCTAATATTTACATAACATTGTTACATGAAATACAATTGATACTTGTATATATTTATATCATAAGAGCCATGTATAGATGGAACCGTCGATTTATTTACAGTAAATTTGTGATAACTAATTTGTATTTTTTTAAGTTACATGTACCTGTGCCAGAAAAGCAGTGTTGTTAAAGACTTAAAAGTGTATTGTAATTAAATAAATACATGTGCATTTGTAATCTTTTTTATAATGCTAGTATTTCATCATATTCTGATTTATTATATGTCACTAATGTAAGATACCTGACATGAGCTTTTTTTATTTTCATGAATATTATTCTAATTTAGTTATAGAATATGTGATTAAACATTTACTATATTAAGCAAACATTACATATATATTTATTAACAGCACTGCACAAGATTCTTAAAGTATTGTCAACAAGATTATTATAAAAAGAATATAATAAAATTTACTTGCTAATTTGTATTGCATTCTAATCAGGACGATTACTAATAGTATGAATGAATAATAAATAAATAGCAAAAATAATGCATATATACCAGGTATAGAATTTAATTATATGTGTATGTTATCATACATTTTATATATTATTGTATATTATATTTGAAAAAATATAAAATGTAGTATATAAAATATATTGTTTAAATAAATTTATTTAATTATCTTTTATTTATAGTTACATACTTATTAGTTAATGATTAATATTATTATTGGTAAGATAAGATATTAAAATTATTTTTTGATGTGATATGATTACATTAAATGGAAGGAAATTTATTGTACTTTGTCACTATATAAAATTTATGACTATTTTAATGAAATTATACTCAACTTTTTAATTTAAAAGATCAAAGTATAAAATTATTATAAGTATCAAAATGAAATAAAGAAAAGGTGTCCAAAGATTTTGTAAAGAATAAATATTAAATACAAAAATGACACGATATTTAAAACTAATATCTAATATGTATGCTATTACAATATCATTTTAAATTTTAAATATTACTAGCGCCACAAGCGAATGAACATTAATCATAATCATAGTAATGGGTGTAGGTAGTAAATAAGTATACGTACTTAGATGCTACCACACCCGTGAAATATTTTGTGACTTTTAATATCTTACTCAGTATAAAGATTCTTAAAAGTTGTCACTAATAATAAAAATGATAAAAAACCAAAGACTATATTGTTTTATCTTAATAATTACGAAGAATAAGGATCAGTGCACAGTTAACCTTATTTCTTCGTTTTAAATATAATGTCACCATTCGTTTAGTGATTCAGATTTAAACTATTCTGAAAGAACGTCACACTAATATCTGCAATGTACTTACAATTAGTAGTATAAATAAAAATTGAATTATAGGAATTGTATTTATAAAACATTACAATATATAATGATAATATTATTTCTACTTTTCTATTTCTGTGATCATATACTTAGCCAAAAATATGAGGGTTGTTTTCGAAGTTCCGCGTTGGATCCCGATTTACCAACCTTAATATTAAATCATGCTAATACACCTACAGAATGTATCAAAGAATGTCGTTCACGTTATTATATGTAAGTTATTGTTGTAATATTACTATAACGTTTGTTACAAATGTTATAATATTTAATATTTTTAAAGTAAAATTTAATATTAATTCACATTAAAATTAATAGGTTTGCAGGATTAATGAATGGGCAACAATGCTTTTGTGGTAGTAGGTACGGTAGGAGAGGTATATCTACTTCTTGTACTTTTCTTTGTATTGCTGATCAGAACAATTATTGTGGTAGTCAAGATGCAATGAGTATTTATTCGACTGGACAAACAGGTATATTTTTTAAAAATACTATGTACTTTCATTCTATTTTGATATTTATAAACTTAAAAACATATATCCAGGTCCTAGTCCACCAAGGAGTGCACAAATAATTCACAGTGGATTTAATAATTTACAAATTACATGGGAACCGCCTAATATCAGAAATGGAAATATTACATCTTATACTTTAAAGGCAGTGGTTGTTGAAACATTTGCTTCAAATTTAGTACCAGCCGTAGAAAGTCAGATTCAAGGAGGAGCTTCAAATAGTACCATTTTACAAGGCTTACAACCAGGCACAAAGTATAATGTATCAATCACTGCTGCAAACACCCAAACAGATAGTGAACCTACATATATTTTGGGATGGACTTTAATAGGACCACCTAATAAGCCAATAATGCCAAAAGTAATAGAACAAACAAGTACCACAATAACTGTTTTATTATCAGAGGGAAGTAGTGAATATGGTCCTGTTAGTACCTACCAAGTATTTGTTTGTCAACCTGGTACAATACCTCCATCAGGTCCTAATGTAACTTATTACAATTATGAAACATCAATACAGCAAAGTCTAGGATATTATATTACTGGAGAATTTGAATCTTCAGAATTTTACAAATATACAAAATTTATAGTAGGAGATGGAAAAATGATTGGCGCATATTATAATGCACCATTAAATACTCAAGTAATGCCACAAATAGGCTTAACAGTAGTTTCTAAATTTCAAAGACAAGTGCAGTATGCTTATTCAGATCTAATTAATAAGCTGACAATTTATAATGAAAGTGGAAATAACAGTCTAAATTTGACAATTTTTATACTATGTATTGCAATTGCTGTTTTGGGAACGTTACTTATAGTTTCAATAATACTTTATTTAACATTGCAAGAACGCCATGAAAAGTTTCGGATAAGGAAACTTCCAGAGCAACAAGAACTTACATTGCAAGGTCCATTGTACGAAGTTGACAATTTAGCATATATTCCAGAGGATGTACCTGAAAGGGTAAATCATTATCAAGAACTGAAAAAGAAGGTATGGATTATACCACAAAACTTACTGACGATTAATGACACTACAATACGTAGAGGGCGATTTGGGACAGTACATACAGGTGTTATTCAAAAAAATGACAAATCTTGTAGTGTAGCTGTTCATAGTATAGCTGACAAATTATTGAAAGTATCTGACAAAAGACATATGTTACGAGAACTAGATGTTTGTATTAAAGCATCTCCTATGAAATATCTTGCAGATCTTATAGGAACATGTGAAACTCATGATACATTACACGTTGTACTTGAATTACCACCTCAGACATTAAAAAATTGTCTATTAGCTGCCAGATCTGGGAACACATTTCCTGTTGAACATATTCTACCTATAGGATCTATGATAGCATCTGCTTTACAACATCTTGAAAATTATAAAATTATACATGAATATCTTTGTGCACGTAGTGTAGGTCTCTCAAATGAATGGATACCTAAACTAATGGGACATGGAATATCCAAGTATGCTTTAGAAGATATAAAATATACTCGATGGATGTCTGTTGAGTGCCTTGGTAATAGAAAAAAACACCAACCAGCAGTAGTCTGGGCTTTTGGTGTACTTTTGTGGGAAATGCTTAGTATGGGTGGTACACCATATTCTAATTTTTCGCTTGATAGTGAAGTGGAAGAAGCAATTGAGCAAGGAGTTAGATTACCACAACTACCAGATACTCCTGATCCACTTCACGAAGTTATGTTATCTTGCTGGAATATGGAAAGTCAGGAAAGACCAACATTTGCAGAATTAATAAGATTGGTAGGAATTATGCTTCATTTTATTTTAAATGCATAGAAATAAAATATTTTCTATTTCTTGGTCTGACTATCCCATTTTGCATTTTCAGGAAACCTTAAGCATTTGTCCAGTCACTGCAATTACTGAACCATATATCCCAGAATTAGAATTAAATTAATATTATTAATAAATAAGTGTTCATATTCATGCATTTACGTGACATTATATATTGTATATAACAATTTTGTTAAATATCTTTAAAACCTATTTTTATGTATTCTAAAGTTACCGTTGCATGTAATTTGTGTATACTAGATTTTATATTTTTTTTATAACTTTTTTATACTATAGATTTTTATTTTATACTTCCGTATTTTTTTCTTATAAAACAAAGTATTATAGAAGTATTATTAATACCTTTCCGTCCACTGAAGTGAAATCGAAAAAACGTACGATTTTCATAAAATATAAATTTCTACTTAAAATATAATATAACACAAAGTATTCCTACTTTAAACTTTAAACACTCATAGGTAATGATTATCCGTTTTGTGTTAAATTTCATAATAATTGAAAAAAAACTTCTTAGCATAATACTTTAAATTTTATATTATTGTAAAACACTCGTAGTTTTATTGAAGAAAAAATTTTCATATTTTCAATTGTAAAAACCTTTCTTATATATATAATTGATAATTTTAATTATCACATTAATAATTCGATTTACCTATATCTAAAAAATTATAAAATATCTATAAATAATAAAACACTGATCTTAACTTTTATACTTGTAAACAATGTACTTACTATTAATGTTCATTGTAACAATTTATTAGTAGACATTAACTTGAATAAGCATAAACTCTATTGCTTTGTATTTAAATATAAGAACATATGTATATTTTAAATTGTGCAATGTCTCAATTTTTATTTAATGTCACAGAGAAAATGTTACAATTAATGTTAAAATTAAAACTTTTTAAATTACTTTTTAATCCAAAATATTTTTATAAATGATTTTATAATTATTTATTTCATTATATATTATCTTTCACAATTATATTTGATAAATAATGTTAATATAATTTTTTACAATGCATTATTAATATATTATAATTTCTCTATTCCTCCATTGAATTACAATAATAAAAATAAAAATTTAAAATATTTTACTATTTCTTCTTTAAAATACATCTTTCAATAAAAATATATATGTTACAATTATGAACTTTTATCCTTAAACTAAAAAGTTATTTGAGAAAAGATATAATTTTAAACATGTATGTGTGTGAAATATACATATACATATGTATGTGTTGCATCAGGTGGTATTGATACATATTTAGTTACTAATATTTACTTTTAATATCGGCCTGATATCACCAAAAATACAGAACGTTTATTCAGCAAGAGTGTATGGCAAAAAGTAATCGTACATAATACATAAAATGTGAAATAAAAAGACATACGATATTATCATTAGATTCATATCTTTCTGGAGCACATGATAATTATTTATTTCCGAAATCCATTTTAGTTATTAATCGATAAAAATGGCTATGTTGATGTTTACACGTTTCATAAATTTGCGAAACGTAATAAATATTAATAATTTTGGTGCTATTGGAAGTATATTAAATATTACACAATGCTCGGTAAATTAAAAATATTAAAGTGTTAATTAATTCTTTCAATAAGTATTCTTTAATTACCAAATAATTTTTATAACCTTAAAAGTAATAGTAAACTAGACAGTAATACAGATTTTATGATTTTAGGACGTTATCTCTAAACCATATTGTATAAACATTAATGATGACATGATTCCTCATAAATCTGCAAAATTAACTGGAAAAAAAATTAGTAGTGCTATGAGAGCATACTTAAAACAATCTAATGACTATAGTAAGTTATAAACATATCATGGTACAAGTAATTTGGAAATTTTAAAACAAATCTATTAAATGATAATTATTTATTGCTTTTAGAGGAATTTATGAAAAAACAAATAGCTGAGTATGATATTGGAAAACGATATTTAGCTAATATAATGGGCGAAGATCCTGAGAACTTTACACAAAAAGATATTAATGTAAATTATATTTCTTATTATTATAGTTAATACTCTCTTGATCAACTATTAATATTATTAAAATTGAGTATTTATATATCTTCAACTAATAAGAATCTAATATATCAGATTCTATTACATTATATATTGCAAATAAGAAAAGAGTAATACAGGAATTGATATCTTTTTAAATTTAATTACTTTTATATGCTAAAGTTTGAATTTGTATAAGAATTATTACTTTTAACAGAATGCAATAAGGTACTTATTTCCATCTGGTTTATATGACCAAGGAGCTCAACCTACGATGCTTCACCCTATAGATGTATATGGGAATAGGAAGGAAGCAGAATTTGATGAATCTGGTAGACCACATCATTTTTTGTTTTACACTACTAAACCTAATTATTATGAAACACTTCATGTAAGCTTTTTTTAAATCTCTTTCTCTGTACATTTTATATGAACACATTATTCTTTATTAAACAAATATCTTTACATGTAGAACATTGCAAAATCAATGATTCATTTAAACAAAATAGAGGACCAGATATTGGAAAGAAATATCCAATCAGCACCAGAGCATAAAATGTAAATGTGCAATTACTTTGACTATATTTATATTTCTAACTCATTCTAAATCGTAGATAAAGTAATATTTTTTCTTTTTATTACTATTGTTTCAGAGATTTAAGTGATTCAGAATGGCTACAGAAGAAGAGCTTAGAAAAGATATTGCTTGAAGAACTTTTAGACAAAGAAGTAATAAATGATATATAGCTCTATAGCTTTATTTTGTAAGCATAATACCTTAAATTCATTAATTTGTTTTAGTATGATTACTTTATAAAAAGTATGCAGAGATTAGTTGATCATCCTGTATCAAAGCATGCAGAATCTTTTATCATGGAATATAGAAGAAAATTACAAAGTATTAATCAGGATATGAAAATTCCACAAGTATGTATATTTTTTGTTGTATCAACTATCTTTCTTTTCTCATTAAAAATGAACATACATTTTATTTTTTTATAGCTTGAATATGATAGTGATAACAGGCCTTTTGTACTTATCGACAGTAAGTATAAAATAAACTATCAATAATATTCCCATAATATTGTAATTGTATGGTTTAAGAACATTAAAATATTATTTTCGAAATTAGAAAAATTATTTGCAAGGAAATTGTTTATTAATATCAAAATTCAAAATCATGACTCTTTTATAGGATGTGCAAGAAAAAATACAAGAGGCGAGGTTAAAGTGATAGGCAATGGATCTGGAAAAATTACCATTAATGGAAAGGATCTCGCGTACTTTGATGATATGCAATGTCGTGAACAGGTACGTATGAAAACAGTTTGAATAATTTCATTTTGCAAAATGTGATAATAGTTCGCTGTTAAAATAATTTAAGTAACTATTTATAATATTCGTATGTGTTCTACATATGAATAATTACGACTTCATTGAAAAATCATTTTACGATACACAAAAAACAAATATTGATAAGAAAATTACAATACACAAAAAACGAATATTGATAAAAAAAATTACAATACATATTTTTTATATGAAAATAGGTAAGTATTCTAAATAATTAATATAAGTTGATACTGTTATACAACATAATTGAGGTAAGTACATATTATGTTGCAGAGTATTAGTCAAACTTATTAATTTCAATTTATTACATATCAATTTCTAATGCACATGTAAACAATTTTGTCTAAAATAATTATAATTAGGCATAGTAGTTAATACTATTTTATATTGTACATATAGAGATATATAAAAGTTAGTTATATTAAAATTAGTTTGTTTGATCTCAAAGTTATATTAAAAGTTATACTAAAATTTATAATATATAAATGAAGAATGTGTGTGTGGTTCACACAATGGAATTTGATCAGTTATTTCAAGGACAAATAACTTTCCAATGATGATGTTGAAACAATATATGTTTCTCCGATTTGTTTTTAAGATTTTAACTAAATTTGGGCTAAAAAAAGTTATTAATGATAATTATCGTTTATTTGAGATTTCTTAATTTACTTCTTAATCTTCATATTTGATTCCTTTCATTATAAAGAACAATTTAAAAGACTTATTGAAAAATAAGAAAAGATAAGCAGAATTCTCTTTTTTAATCTCCTTTCTGAGATTAGAAAAGAGAAGTACACTTTACATGTAAAAAGATCTAAGAATATATATAACGTACCTATAGATAAACTTAAAATTAACATTTCAAATTTTCCGTTTCCCGCAATGTTACGTGTCTTTTTCTCTTCTTCAATTGCAACGAAAAAGATATGTGCAAGGTATCGCGAAAACTAGTAAATATAAATACCAGTCGATCAAATTTTATGGTATATTCATTATTAAAATTTATGAATACAGGATAAACATAAGATACAAAGATGAGAAAGTCCCTATAAATGAAAACGAAACCAAGCCTCGCGAATTGCTGATATTTCTGATGTATGCGATTTATCGTGGTCTCCGCGATCTCAGAACAGACAATGCGTCTAAGAAGCTCGATTCGAGTTCAGTATCAATCGAGTCGTCAGATAGAACGACAGGCTTATGATGTTGTAACAATAACACCGTCACATTGAGTAGCACGGTCGTTCGTTCGATGAAATTGATCGTATTCGCACGTGAATACGATCGAGAAGTGAAGAACGGAGAGAAGAACAGTGATCGATTTTCTTTTCGATATTATTAAGCTATCGGTAAAGAGACAAAATTGTTAAAAGTTTGCACCATGCATCGAATATCGAAACGCGTTTGTGATGGAAAGTCAGTGAAAACTCTTTTTTTCGAATTTAAAGAGCCATCCTATGAATTTTGAAATAATCGTATCTGATAATACGAAAAAGGACTTTAAATATTATCTGTTAAAAATATATAAATTCAATCTCGAACGATGAAAGTTGATAATGAAAAGTGTAAATGTTTAAAGCTTGTGTATGTATAAGCAGAATTTGATTTTGGACATATAATAAATGTAATGTGACGAAATAAAGTTACATCCGGTTATTGCAATTTTGTTTTTAATAACATTTTTCAAGTGTTTTCTGTTTTTGTGATATCGAATCATCAACGTGTTTCAGAGTAACAAAAAAATTATCGTTGAGTTAAAAGAAATGTTTAACTACGACTCAAAAATTTTAGTTCAACTTAATTTAGAATACTTTACGAAAATTAATATTTTCAGGAAACTTGCAGAATTTTTATTAGAAGAAACTTTTGATAAAATTAACTTATATTTTAATTAGTTACGTATCACTTAATATTTAAAAAATGAGCTTTCTTTGTTCGCTATCGCATTATTAGATGTATTTAATTTACGTAATTCGTACATTCCTTCTTCGTTGCGTAGTTCCGTTAAACCTATATATTTTCTACTTTAGTTAAAAGCTTACATCCTGGATTCTAATCATTTAAGAACGCGAAATACATATGTGTAAACGTCATTCCGTATAGTTTTGTCATGCTTTCAAAATTGAATCGGTATGTCGAGAATGTTTTTGTCTTCGATACTTGAAGGACTCGATCTGTAAATAAATAATATCAGTTTAAAGGTAACGGCACAGCACTTCGCAGTCATCAGTCTATGTGCCCGATTTTCCAATTGTCATTCGCGCCTCGCGTGATACACAGTCAGACGTCATCAAAAAGATCATCTTATACTTTATTGATGGTAAAATTGAAATAAAGCTTTGAAAAATGTTTAAAAACTAAATAAATTTCACCACGATGATTGCGATCAATTGTAAAATTAATGATTTTTCCACTTAGTTTGTTTGCATTTGTAAGATTTTTGAGCGACTTTAAATGCTATAAGTGTCTTAATAACATAATTGAAACAAATTGTATTCGAAATCATGATATTATTACCTTTTAACTTTTGCTGCATAACACCATAGTTACTAAATTGAGTCCACAATGCATATCTAGGAATATTATTAAATACATTTTTATAGGATAATAAGATAGAGATTTATAGGATTTGCAGAATAATAAAATATAGATCGCAAAAATTTATATAATGTTATTCGCGGAGGATATACAGAAATTTATTATAAACAAAATAGAACGATTTCTTTTTACTTTAAATTGAAAAACATTTTAATAAAATGCTGACTATTAGTAAAATCAAAGGATGACTCTTAAACAATAATAAGAAACTGTCAAACTGTCTATGAAAAGTAGAGAGTTTAATAATAATTTTAACGTATCACGAACGCTCCAATCGAAGTTCACATTTATTAAAAAAAATCTAGCTTTTGTTAAAGGATCCTTGGACGATCCGAAGTATAAATGATAATTTTTCAACATACAAATGCGTCTGATGAATAAGATTCAACAGGATCGATCGATTAAGCAAAGCGACGTCACATAATTTTCTACTCAATGCACGTTCACGAATCCCCATCGACTTCATTCATGAATTAATACCTCGCGAGCCCTTTTACTACTCATGACAATGCTCTTTGTAGATCGATGATGTAATCGCGTAAAGCGCTAACCGAGAAGGATGGAGATGAACCATTCGCAGGCCTCGAATTCGCCACCGGCGAAAAAGAAAGTACAAATGGAGAGGATCATCGATATGGAGGACGTAACGGTATCGATTCCGAATAGTTCAAAGCGTACGACCATGACTTCTCTGCTCTTAACACGATGGTTGGCGTCGAAGAGCCCGCATCATACAGAAGTAGAGACAAATTGGTCCTCCGATGACCAAAGTTTGGACTACGGAACTCCGCCTCCTATCGAAGAGCCACATTGCTATTCTATGTGTGCCAGTGAGAGCTCTTGTACAGAGGAAATAAATTGCACCTTGCAGGTAAACAAAGATATAATCAAGAATCTATTAGTGGAGCATATGAGACACATCGGTGGTCGATTGCAACTCCTTGACGATCTGGAGGAGAATAAAATGGATCTAAAGAATCCTGAACATTTCGTAAAATACTATAAACAACAAGAAGTAAACGCTTTGCTACTTCACGCCAGTTTCCTTGGTCGGATAGACGCGATTGCTGGATTGCACAAGTGCGGAGCGGATTTAAACCACTCGGAACAAGGACAAGGACTAACTCCGTTACACTTATCTGCGTTCAGTAACTCTTTAGAGAGTGTACAATATTTGCTCGCTAACGGTGCCAACATTCGTCTGGGACGAACTCATACACCCTTTCATTACGCTGCTTTTGGAAATGCTTTTAAAGTAGCTCAATATTTCCTTCAGCTAGGCGTCAGTCAGGAATCTCCTTGCGGAGAGGAGACCGTGTTACACACTGCGGCCAGATCAAACGCTTACAACGTATTAAAGCTACTGGCATCTAATAATCATACCTTGAATAATTTAGACTGTAATGGGTACGCTGCTATACACCACGTAGCGGACAGAGGAGATCCAGCTGGCTTGTTGGTACTACTAGACGCAGGTTGCGAGCTAGATCTGATGACTAAAAAGGGCGACACTGCTCTACATCTCGCAGCGGAGTCTAGTTGTGTGGAAAATGTCGATCTGTTGGTAGAAAAAGGTGCAAATGTTCACTTGAAGAATCATAGAGATCAGACAGCTTTACATATAGCTTCTCGATCTCATTCCTTGGAATGCGTGGAAATATTGCTAAAGAAAGGTGGCTGTGATCCTAATATCGAAGATAGCGACGGAAGAACGCCTTTACATCTCGCATTAGGTAGATCGTTGCTGGCTTATGACGTGACGGAATTGTTAATAATGTGGAAGGCAAATATCAATAAAACCGATAAATACGGTTATACACCGCTTCATATCGCTGCTCTGAACGAATTGTCTCAGTGTGTGGATATCCTGATACAGCATGGAGCGGATCTTAGCGCTAGAACGAAAGGCGGGACTAGCGCATTATCCATTATCTTACGTAAAACGCCGACTTCTTTGAACGTCTTTAAACAAAGATTAGATGCCTCGATAACGCTTCACCAGCATGGTTCAGCCACCGGAGAGGCGGAGCTTCGTCTCGACTTTCATCCTCTGCTGATGCACCAACAACAAGGCGAAATAAGATATCTCGGGACATTCGTGAAAGAAGGATACAAAGAGATTCTAGAACATCCGCTCTGTCAGGCGTTTCTCCATTTAAAATGGCAGAAGATCCGAAAGTATTACGTGGGCAGGCTAGTCTTCTATCTATTTTACGTTCTCATACTTACAGGATGGGTAATGACTGCTTTAGCGCATAACTGTTACAATGAGTCGCACGGTCAATTAGACAACACTCAGCCACCATTATGTGCAAATACCACTGGTATCAACGGGTTTCTTTACAGGCACCCAGCTTTGCTCGAAATGGAATGGTATGCATTAATGGTGCTCACGATTCTCGAAGCATTTCGCAAATTGACCAGCATTCCAACGTACCCCTCCGTCCGCCAGTTCTTCACGCAGGCCGAAAACATGGTCGAATGGTGCGTGATCCTGAGCGTATTTGCCACTTCTTTTATCTATACGGGCAGAACGTATGCGTGGCAAAGCCACGTAGGTGCATTCGCCGTGCTTTGCGGCTGGAGCAATCTTATGCTAATGATAGGACAATTGCCAATATTCGGAGCGTACGTCGCGATGTTTACCAGTGTTCAAGCACAAGTATTCAAGCTTCTGTTAGCGTATGCTTGTCTCTTAGTAGGCTTCACCGCAAGCTTCTGCGTGATTTTTCCACGCTCGAAATCGTTTAGCAGCCCTCACATTGGTCTGATCAAAGTTTTGGTCATGATGACCGGAGAGTTAAATTTCGAGGACCTGTTTTTTCCTCGGGAAGAAGATGGGAAATCGATCGATTCAGGCGGTACCTCTTGGATTCTACTCCAAGTTTCCGCACAGTTGTCATTCGTGTTGTTTCTTCTGTTCGTTACTATCGTGTTGATGAATCTACTGGTAGGCATCGCAGTTCACGATATAAAAGGACTACAGAAAACGGCGGGACTTGCAAAACTCGTTCGCCAGACAAAGCTTATTTGCGACGTCGAAACGGCGCTTTTTCTCGGACTGATACCAAAACGACTAACGAAACTTTTACGATGGACAGCTCTGCTGCTACCTTCACCCTTGAGAGCAGTTTTAACCGTTCGTCCCCTGAACCCGAGAGAGAGTAGATTGCCTCGTGATTTGTTATCCGCTGCGCACAAGGTCGTGAAGGATAGGAAAAATATGTCTGGAACATTGTGCAGCAGGAAGAGCAACGCTACTGCATATACGTATTTAAAAAGCGAGCCATATTCGACATTTCGTCGACGTTCTCCGGAAGAAGACGTATCCGTCGATGATTACTCGGTCAAAGGAGATTTGGCAGAATTGAAAAAGATTTGCGATAAAAATCACCAACTTCTTCAGGATGTCGTGATGGCATTAATGAATGACAAGCGCATCGTTAACAAAGAAAAGGATGAGAATAATTAAGTTTTTACTCTGAGAATTCTTAGAATCTTAATAGCAAAGATATATCGTGTGAATAATCTGAGGAAGCTTAAATCACCCAATCGACCTTAGAAATGCAGGAATTGCGCATACGTACGTTTAGAATTTTAAGAGTAATCCTCAGGCCATTTTATAATATCATATTTTTCACAATCTTGAAGATTCGCTTATAGAAGATGACAATTACGTGCTTTTAATATTCGGATCAATGTGTATCGACTATCGAGTCCTCTCTAAAATTTTATAAAACGAAACATAATGTTCTGGCAATGACAGAGAATGTAAAGTGGAAAATACAAATGATTAAAACGAACGTGTGTAATCAACATTGAGGATCGTTGATTAAACATATGTTTTGCATATTTTTAAAGCAAAATTCATAAAGCGTCATATATGGAGTGGAAACATTATAATTTAACTACTAAATTTGTTCCCTTCCTTTCTTTCCTGAATTTTTATAATTCTCATGGTTGGTGATTTTAAATCCTTTGCGTGTCAGGAATGTCACGAATTTGTGATAAAAGTTGAAAAAGAAGCTTGAGATGAAATATTTAAATAATAATATAACGATTATATTTTGATGTATGGGTTTGTACCCAATATTTGTAAAATATTGTATTACAACGCATTAAAGTCCGTCCATATTATGAACAAAACTATAAAAATACCTAGAAATCAGATAGAGAACTAACAGAATAAGCTGAACACAACAAAGTATTTTAATACTATTTAATTTTATACTTATAAGAATACCTTAATTGTATTAAAAAGTTGTGTAAATAAGACCATGTAATATATATTTTAGCTTTTTTTTTTAATCTTAATTTATTACTTATTATACGAAAACATGCAAATAAAGTGATTCTGAAATATATACCTTTTTTAAACAGAAAAATATTTTTTTAACAACAATATTAAGAAAATAGAGTTTCATCAAAGTAATTAGTGCGATAGGTGTTTGGAAATTACTCGTGTCTAGATATATAAGAAAGAAAATATAAATATTTATATAATGAAATCTTTCAAAAGGTACAATTTATGCAACGACACAAGCATCGAAGCTTCAAAAACTTATTATATCGTATCTTTTGTAAAATCTTTTAAAGTTAATTGTACGTCGAGTTTAGAGTAGCTTCATTTAAATATTACCTTCGATATTCGAAAGACTTTGCTAACAATATTAACTTTAATTTTTTTTCATATATAATAATAATCATAGTGTAATGATTGTATAAACATTATGACAACGATAATTATAATTGTAAGTTGAGGTTTAGTTTTTTCGGTATATGAATCATACTATTCTGTATGTATGTATTCGACCTATGTATGTACCTGTTTACAACTTTAACCGTAAATATAATTACATGACAGTGATTGGAATTCGCGATAGCATTCATTCGTGGTAATGATTCATTATCCTAGAAAGTAACAATTAATTATTGAACACTGCAATTTTTAGCTTTATTCAATCGATGTGTATGTATTTAATAAGTGTTTTAAACATATCTCTATTATGCCAAAAAATATTTATACTATATTTCATAAAATATAATTATTATATATCATAAAATATTATATTATATCTTCTCCAAAAAATAAATAAATATTTTCGTCCTTGAAGACAAAATATTATGATCCAGTTTTGTCCACTCTGCAATTTCAAGAAACGCGTTATTGCCCAACATACTTGCGGATACGTTAGAGAAACGATATTCCTATAGGCTAAAATACGTTTCGAAAGGTGTGTAAGCATCAGACATCAAGAAACATTTTCAAACGGAAAATACAAATCGACATATTAATTAACGTGTATCTACAGTTTGCATCATGTGTTCTATAAGAAGACGATTTTTGTGATCCTTTAATCGTGTCATACCTCGCATAATGACTTTTTTAGATGGAATTTTTTATCTAGTGAACATTCGCCATGCTTTCTAATATATTCTTAAAATATCGATGTTTTCAACGTAACAGTGACAGTCAATTCAGGTTCTCATATTAAGTGTTTTAATTTACCTGGCAATATCACTGGAAACAATACCTCTATCCTAACAGTGACTTTCAATTTGTAGTTTCCATGTCGAAACAAAAAAAGAAAAGATTGTATTGTAACAAAAAACTGCGTTCGTTTAACCAATAGTCCGAAAGAAGTGCTTTTCTGAAATGACCATTAACACCTTCACTTACAAAAACACTTAACCGTTTCTGGGAATCTGACTGGTAATTAATCTTAATTGTTACTTCTTACAAAGCTTTTTTAATTGTTTCTCTCGATATCTATCCCTTTGATCTGATATAATCCCTAATAAATTTTAAATGTGATCTAGAATTTTCACACCAATTAAAGAAAGAATCTGTTTCTATAGCAAGAAGCACGATTCTGAAGTACCCCCATTTATCGCTAATTGAATCGATATGCTTCAATACGGCAAAATTTACATATAAAAGTATATAGTAACGCAAAAAAGTTACCCAACTGGTGCCGACTGCTCTAACAGCTTTAGTTATTCGAGTTTCATTGGTTTTCCACTTGATCGATCGATACAACGAGAGAGCAGCAAGTTCCATTATGCCTTTCGTTCTTCCCACACGATAATTCGCGTATTAAATCATATATACTTTTCTTTTTAAATCGCTGCAGGCTATAAATTTACTTTAACTTGTCTTTTTTTGGACGCATTCAAATTTAGTCATTGGTATTCACGGGATATTCAAGAACTACTTGGTGGAACCGGTTCCAATTCGTAGAAAATCAGGATCTGAACAACTGGTATACATATATACAGCCTATATAATGGTAGAATATGATTACTGACCACGGTGGAATTGAACAAGGACACTAAGTTTCACGTCCACGAGTGTATCTAGATTTTACGGGAATATCTTAAAGAGCGGCGAATCTGTGAAAAGACTCACATGCGCGCGATCTCTTGCAGCGTCTGGTGTTTCGGCTTTAGAGAGCGGTACCCAATGTTGCGTGATACTGGCTTTCTCCGTATTAATTGCCAAAGTATTCAAATAAATTATCGGTGAATTTTAATTTTTTGCTGATCGTAAATGGAATCGTAGAATTATCGTCTAATAAATTATTGTCACAGAGTGTTACAGTGAATTTTTTTTTTTTTTGTATATGATCCTGTATAGCAAATGCAAATGGAAAAACTGGAAGTTGTAAAATTGGATGAAAAAGCATCGAAGTTGGAAAATTTTGTAAAATAGACAGTGAGATAACAGAGGATTTATAATAGGAAATATAAGTGATTTTTTGTTTGATTGTTGCGTGTTAATGTTGAATTCTTATGTTAAAATAAAGATAATAATGGAGAGAAGAAGAAACCATAAAAAGTATTCGAACAATACGAGGAATACACTGAAACAGAGTCATGAAAAAAGATACAAAATTAAACCCAATGATTTTCATAATTGAAGTGCAAAGAAGAATTAAAATAAGAATTACTTAATAATATTCTCTTTTTTTTTTAAATTTCCTACAAATTTGTTGAGATATACATTGCATTAAATTTAAAAAAATAATTGATAAAACCAGGAAATATCAAATTAGCACTAACATATTTCAACGAAACATTGTTTCATAATACTTGAACTTTAAAACACATTTTTTTGTTATCATTGCCACTTGTTCTATTGCGAGATGATAGCCTTAATACAATGTAAATACAGGCTTCGTTGTTAAAACGTCGAAAAAAATTAATCAGCATATGACGCAAATAATGGTCATCGTTGTTACATAATCCAAGTTTCATCCTTTGTTTTTATGTAAAAACGATGATTATAAATTCTAAATTTAAAACTACGATAAATAATTATCATAATGGAATAAAATAAAATTCTAATATGCATATGTAAACATTGGGGCTTGGGCTTTAAATGAAGAAGAATTTTCTCGAAGAAATCTTTATTCTATCAAGGATTATAGAGTGATTAACTTACAGTATGAAGAAGGAATCAGAAGAATTCACGTGTACGATAAATAAATAAGAAAAGAATATTTACTAAAAATTGTTTACCGCAACGTTAGTTTAAGTTGATGTGACCTCTATCTCGTTTAGTTTTTAAGTTCAAGGTCCCTATTCGAAGGAGTACTGGCTCCTCCAACGGAAGCGTGTCTTTTCCTTTGAGCTTATATATAGAATGAATCCATACGAGTCGACTAATATAAGTCACTCGGGCGAGTGACTCCGGTAGTCGCGTGTGCTGCAATGACGAGAGCATTCTCTTAAAGTGATCTAAATGACTTTGGGACGTGACGTGATAAACGAAGAAAAGAGTGAGGCCGAGGTATGACGATTGGAACGTTCTTTCGAGGTGATCCACGATAGTAGAGTGTGCCTTGTGTTACGTCGCAGTTTCTTCATCATCCTGGTTAGAGACGAAAAAAAATTCCTTTCCGACGGATAATGGACGATAAACAGATGTACGAGAACTCCAGCGACATACCGAAGATTAACGTGCAGCGTGCAACGATTAAGGTTAGCGAGGAAAGGCTGCGGCGATACTCGTTAACCAGTTTAAGAGATTGTCGTCTCTCGGTTGACGAAAACGACTATTGGAGAACGGTAGAAGGAGACACTGGAGCACACGAAAATGTTGAAAAAACGAGTCAGTCAAAAATGAAGCCGCTGGCTAATCACAAAAAAAGGACCAGGCATTATTCATTGACCAGATTAAGAAATCGCCGTTCTTTTCTCAATTTCGATGATGACAAAAACATCTTGACAAAGACAGGTGTTAACGAGACTGCTAAAGACAAAACGACACAAACTTTGAGGCTACCATTACCTGGTGAAGGAAAAACGATACATTGTTCTTTGTCGAATTTGAACGATCCATCAAACGATCTCCTATCCACTAGATTGGCTTCCTTTAGATCCGTCAGATATCGACAGTCGAGTAGCTCGGAGAAAATCGTGATCGATGATATCCCTTTGATCGAAACCACGAACGATCACGTGGAAATTGATGCCGGTACACCTCCGCCAGTTGACGAATCTCTCTTCTACGATAATCTCGACGTATTCAAACAAGCGCAGATCAACAGTAACGATCTTAGATCGATCATGTGGTCGATCTTTACGACTGCAGAAATGAAGATACTGCTCGAGCTAGAAAAATGCAATACTTTGCCGGCGATGCCGCCGGGAGAACGAATGAGGAATATAGCGTACATGTGGTCTTGTTACCGTGGTTTAGTGCATCTGCTACCGAAATTGGAACAATCAGGCGCGAGACTCGATTACGTGGAGCCTTGTACAGGCATGAACGCCATCCTAGCTGCTTCGTTAAGCGGTAACGTAGCTTGCATCGAGCATTTGATAAAAAGGGGCGTTGATATCAATTACAGGAATCCAATCAATCATTATACGCCTCTTCACTTCTCTGTCCTCGGAAATTCGCCGGATGTAGCGCGAATACTTCTTGATAACGGCGCAAAACCGAGCACGTATCTTTATCAGGAGACGGTCGAACCAGTTTTACATTGCGCTATCAGAGCAGGAGCTGTAAAAATAGTGAAGTTATTGTTGGAACAAGGAGCAAGCGTTGTCGAAAAGAATCACATGGGCGAGACGCCGCTTCATGTAGCTTGTTTCGTTCAGTCGATAAAATGCGTTGAATTACTTCTAGATTCGCCTGGTACCAACATCAACGCGGTGGACCGAGCTCATAGAACTCCTCTACATTTCGCTGTGATGACTACTTATTCTTCTGCGAAGCTCGTAGAACTTCTATTAAAACACGGTGCCCTAGTGAATGCCGCAGACAAAACTGGCTTCACTCCTCTTCATGTGGCGGCCCTGAACGAACAATCTCACTGTGTCGATGTACTGATTTGGGCCGGTGCAGACGTTAGTGCGACCACCAGTGCCGGACTTTCCGCCTTGAACATTATACTTAGGAAGATACCAGAATCTCTTCAGGTGTTCCGACAGAGATTAGATGCCTCGATAACGCTCAGAAGACCCGTTCCTCATAACAGAGAGTTCGAAATGAGGCTGCACTTCGATCTACTCTTCCCCAGTGGCAATCAATGCGAGACCAGCTTCATAAACACGTTTGTCCAGGAACGTCGTAAAGATTTACTATCGCACCCATTGGTAATGGCTTTCTTGCATCTAAAATGGGAAAAGATAAGAAAATTTTATTTACTCAGGATCCTAGTTTACGCCATGACCGTGATCTGTATGACGACTTACGTGCTCACGGCGCTAGCTTACAAATGTTACAACTACGACGAGGCAAATAGCTCTAAGATTTGCAGCAGCAAACGTATTTCTGGATTTCTGTTCAGACGACCAGTGATTGAGATTCAATGGTATCTCTTATTAATCTTCACTTGCATCTCCATTCCTAGGAAGATATTCGGTTTCATGGTGTACACATCCGCGAAACAGTACTTTTCCAATATCGACAACGTGCTAGATGGCATCGTTATAATTAGCGTTTTTGTTACGTCATTCGTGTATACAGGACGTACATACGATTGGCAAAATTACGTCGGAGCATTCGCGATACTGTGCGCCTGGACAAACTTAATGTTGATGGTTGGCCAACTTCCAGCCTTTGGCACGTATGTAGCGATGTTTACCCACATACAGTTCGAATTTGCCAAGCTGTTGCTCGCTTACTCTGGATTACTGATAGGGTTCACTATTAGCTTTTGCGTAATTTTCGTCGGTGAACCATCTTTTGGCAACCCTTTCACAGGACTCATTAAAGTGCTGGCGATGATGGCCGGGGAGTTGGACTTCGAGGGACTGATCACGCAAATCGATGAAGGTTTAGAAGGAAGCTCCGAGGGACCTTTCGTTATTTATCATCCATTGTCGGTATGCTCTCAGATCCTCTTCACGCTATTCATCGTGTTCGTCACAGTGATCTTAATGAACTTGTTGGTTGGGATCGCTGTTCACGATATTCAAGGATTAAGGAATCATGCTGGTCTCACGAAGCTTGTACGCCAGACAAAATTGATCCTGTTTACGGAGATGGTGTTACATAATAGTTCGATTCCATACGCTTTTCGAAAGTGGATGTCCGATCACAAGATTAACGTGGAAAACAGAAAAAGGGTTTTGGTAGTGAAACCGTTGAATCCTTTGGAGAAAAGGCTTCCGAAGGACATTCTAAAGGCTGCTTATGAAATCGCACAGAAAAACATACCGTTTATGAACGATGATAACATTAATCTGAGCGACCATGTAATGAGGATGAGACAGCAGAGCGAGGACTGCTTTGACTCAAATTTACAACTTGTTATCGAGAATCTGGCCAACAAACTACAGTCCTACGAGGACACGATCATGTTGCTGAAGGAGCAATTATTAGATACTAATAAAATGCTGGAGAGTGTTGTGAAAAATCTGACAAAGGAAAAGAATAATTGAGATCAGCTATAGGTACTGATTGAATTGAAATTACCAAAATGTAGTTTAATCTTTGGGAACCATGGACACACCTTAACTGTAGTTAGTTAGTAATGTGCATGTGAACGATTGCAAACGATCAAAAACATATTTTGATGTTTAATGCATCGATCGAAATGCGACAAAATCGATCGACTTAACTTTCTTAGTAAATATCATAAGTTTAAGTATTATAACGAGTGACATATGGGGGCACAGAACCGAAAGTGAAAGTGAAAGTAGAAAGAGAAATATATTTAATAACAATGAGACATTAAGATTAATGGTATTAACTTCTATTCTTCTTTTTGTACCTTTTAGATAAACTCTTTTATATTCCATATTTGTAATACTTATCAAATATAGACATTAAACTTACAGCAATAGTAATTATAAAAATATAGATAAGTATTTGATAATGAGAAAATGTAGCAACGTTATTCAAAGTACGGTGTTTATTAAACGTATAAAGTACATCACGTTCGCAACATTTTAAAGGGAGAGGAAAGTTGCCAAGAATCAATACCTTTTGCTAACGGACACATTTCACTGTAAGAAATTTTGAATTGACTAGGTAATTGAATTGACTAGTGCATTTTTTAATGTTCAAAACTTCTGCAAAACAGAAATTTTTTATATAGGTATAAAAAATCTTCAATTTATGCACGTTATATAGTAAAGTAACCACGATACGCCCTGAGGTACATAAATTTTAATGATTCTCAAACGAACGCTTAAGTTTTGCTAATTTTAGAGGCAATAGAAATTATTCTTAACTGAACCTATTTTGAATTACAGATCATATTTCCATTAATTTTTACGGAAATGATTGACAAAGTTGATATTGAAGCAACTATTTCTGGTGGGGGTCCTACTGGACAAGCTGGCGCTGTTCGACTTGGTATTGCAAGGGGGCTTCAAAGCTTTGTCGATAGTCAAATGAGAGAAAGAATGAGACTTGGTAAGGAGAACCCAATTTTCTAACTACTTATTTATCACGGTAATTGTTCAATTTCTAGATATAAATTATATTATATAGGAATAGTACTAATTGATTTCATGGAAAATGTGAATTTTTTAAGCTTTCTGAATGTATTTTAATAGTGCACATATTCAATAATGCATTGATTTTCTAAAATATGTATGAAAATATTTCAGAAAAATTGGATTATAAAAAATTTGATTAATATTGATTGATTTTCTAATTGCAAATTAAATTACTTATATTCTTTCTGATAGCATACAATTTTATTTGAAAACACCCTGAAATTAAACTATTAAAAAGAAATTAAAGCGAGTCACTTAGCAAGAATTAACTTTCATCTTGAACCTAATTATTTTAAGCTATTGAAAAGAAAAAAGGTTGTAATTTATTTTTCAGAAATATAAGTTGTACTTTACAATGAAAAATCTTACTACTGTGCAATTAACTGCACGTCCTCTATTAGAACAATGATTTTTACATACAATTTATAATTACAATGAAGTCAGTCACTGAATTCATTCAGCTATGATTATTTAATCGAATCCAAAAATATATAGTCAAATTATCGTTTTGTAAAATTCCTAAATAGTTATGTGCTATAATGAAATGTAATATTTATTATAATTGAAAAATTTCTTCTGTACTATTGTACATTTCAAGAAACATATCGGACAACCCTTACAATTACAATGTTATAAAGCATACTAACAAAATTTTATATGCCTACTACAATATACCCTTTTTATATCCTCCATAAATGACACGTAATAAAACATTCTTGAATTAAAATTAGATTTTTGCAGATAATACACTCACTACAATTTACTGTGTACTCAAAGGATGTAACTGAAAATTAATTGAACTTATAATTTGAATTTTTTGTTATTTGATGTTTCGATAATAATGGAATCGATTAATAAGTGAAATGTCATTTGAATTTATCCTCAAGACTTTTAGTTGTTTCAAAGTTTAATAAAATTTTGTTTAGTTTTACAAATTATCAATTTATTTATACAAGAGAATTATTAAAAAATTACTTCTGTTAGCGGGCCTTCTAACATATGACTGGAGGAGGCGTGAAAGGAAGAAGTGGGGTCAGGAAGGAGCTCGCAGAAAATTTACGTGGAAAAAGCGTTAATTTTCCTTTTAATTTTCCGCACATTGAAATTTATGTATTAAATTTAAATGAATTTTTATAAAATACCCATTAAACATTTCGAGATAAAATGCATGTTAATATAAAGTGGATGTTCTGTAGAAAGTGGGACAAAAAATGATTCATCAATAAAATTATTAACTAAAATTTTTTTAAAGATGTTATCCTTAACCTTTGAAAAACATTATATAATACACATTCATGACCATGACGTTTAAATTTATTAAATTAATTGTATTATATAACATTTTCATTTTGTATAAAAGTTTTATTTTTCCATTTACATTTTTTCAAGAGGTGTTAAGCCGAGTAATTTCATACCTTGGGCAAGAGTAATTCTTGCTATATGAAATAATAATAATCTTTGGTTTCCTAAGTCATTTGATTGGTGTTTTACACTCAATTTGCGCCAAGCTATATTGATAGCTTTACTAGAGAAGAAAAATATAAAAAATAAATGTATAGAAAAGACTATATAAAATTAATGTATTAAAATTTTTAATATACCTATTTCATATATTTATACTAACCATAAATGGAAAAGATAAATTGTTAATACACATGGTTCTAATTCTTCATAGGATTTAAGTACAACTTCATCAAATTGACTAATTAGTACAATTAATTGATCAACTTCTGTTTCTTTTAAAAGACTTGAATCACACTCTTTTGCTAATGTAGCACCAGATAACTCTTCCAAACTGCATAAACGGCAATGAGCATATTGCAATTTTATTCCAGAATTACCTTTCATCTGATATTAAAATATATATTTCACTAAACAACAATATATCACTAAATAGCTTTGAAATATTCTTTAAAAGATTTCAACTTATCTAAATAACTTACATCAAGCATTAAATTCCAATCAAACTCGTAACTGTTCATTCTACCTTGTTTTAAATCTTGAATAATTACACCAGAAACACCCAATATATCAGAAGTCTCATCTATTTTATCCAACGGAATTTTAGTTGCTAAAATAATTGTATAATACAGATATATTTCATTACCACTCCTCAATTATATTTTATGTATGACTATAGATAATATAAACTTACTCTTTGCATCCAATTGTTTTTGTTTCATAATTTCCTTTGCTTTGTTTAAAATATCTTCTAAAAATACCACTGTACCTTGTCGTGTGCTCATACCATGTACTCTTCCAAACTTAACATGTTTTAATCTATTTACCCAAGGTAAATTCATTTTATTTAAAATTTGGATTAAATTAGTAAAATGGTCAGTTTGACCATTTTCTACAATGTAATACATAGCATCAAATTTGTTTCTCTCAAATCTATCAATAGCAGCAGCAATATCTCTACTTATATATAAACTTGTACCATCACTTTTTATAATAGGAACACTTTTTTCTTCGCTCAAAGGCATTACTTTCCTATTTTCATTATCTAATTTTAACAGCTGCATTTCTCCCATCTTATCAATTATCTTATTTATTTTTTTAGCTGTATACATAGATTCCCAATCATATCTATCAAATGTTACACCTATTCTTTTGTATGTTCTTTCCAATTCTAAGACAGTAAAGTGTTTGATTGATTCCCAATTTTTATAAACTTCATTATCTTCTAATTCTAATTGTCTAAATATTTCCTTAGCACTCTCATTTATACTTGGATCATCTTTAGCTAATTTATTAGCATTAACATAAGCTGTGTACAATGTTTTAATGGGATCTGTTTGCATTTCTATATTATCAATATTTGCCATTTTCATTCCTATATAAACATAACCAAACTGTGTACCCCAATCACCTAAATAATTTATCTTTGTAACTTGATTTTGGCAGAAACTATTTAAATTAGCAATGCAGTTTCCTATAATTGTAGAACGTAGGTGTCCTATGTGAAAGGGTTTGGCAATGTTCGGTGAACTAAATTCTACTATAATGTTCTTATTAATATCCACAAGTGGTGGTCTAACACCAGAAAGATTGCTTTCTAAAATTTGCTTTATATACTTATCTCTTAGCACATTGAAGTGTATAGTATTATCTTGGACTGTAATATTATCAAAATCACCCTTTAAATCATTATCTGTAATATCTTTCACTTTATTTGTTAAATTATAATCTTTTGATTTTAAAGGAAGTACAAAGGTATATGTATCAATCTCCTTATTAAATGTGATACGCAAATTAGACATAATCTTATATTGACATGCATTGTCTATATTTTGTAGTTGTTTTATAATCTAAAAGAAAATCAATTTATATAATTACACATAATTTAATAATTTATTGTATTATAGATATGTAGGAAATTTTTAAATATGATCTTTACGATATAAAAGTTTATAATGTGTAAATATAATGTTAATGCTAGTTACGTTTAATTCAAAATTTAAATAACTCGCATTAAGAATAAAATTATTTCATCCACATATGTAACATATACGTTATTAATTGTTTAAGTAAAAATAAATAGTATATTTAAATATAAAACATAGAGTTATAAAAATTAAACTTCTTAAGATATTAAACACCATAACCAAGGTAATAACATTAAAATGATACCTTTTTAAATATTACAGTCCTTATGAAGTTGCTCATGCTGCAATAATAAAAATTATTCTAAAATAGATCTCTTAATCCGTAAGGCATAAAATCCATTAAGATCAATACAAATATAAGTTTTGAAAACTCCTTTACAGTATCCTATGGAAATCCTTGTCCGTATCGTCATTACGACATATGTACATTTCTACTTATTCTATTTTTTTTCACAAAAATATTTATGTATCGTTTAATTAAATTCAAATTTTTGCAAAGTATTCACATCCATGACATACAATATATTATAAGAATTATAAAAATAATGGTATATGTCAAACAACAATGAAATTATAACCTCTCTACGAAGTCTGTTATGAATCCTCTAAAAATTTTTTAAATTCATTTTCATGAATGCTTATAGACATTCAATTACGTTAATCAGCTAAATATATAAATCATTTGTGTATATTTTTTAAATACAAAAGATTCGGGAGATAAACTTTTCATTTTTAGTATGACATATGACGTGTATTTAATTTTTGTTATTTAAATAAATCATTTATATAGATAGTACACTAAATCAAATTTTGTAAACGTAACTTATTTGTATTAAAGTATTTTCTAATTTACAACAGTGTACTGTTTTATTTACATTTATTTATTATTTAATATAACTCTGTGCGGAATATATGTAAATATATGTATGGAATAGAAAAGTATGGAAAATCAAATTCACTCTGAACTAATTGTAAAAGAAGAGGAAGAAGAAGACGATGAAGAAGAGAAAGAACAAAAATGTGATACTCCTACTAATGAAACTAAAAGTATTGTGCGTGATGGAGAATCAACAATTGGTATCAGACCAAGACCATTAATTTGTAAGCCAGAAAATGTAAATATTGGGTGCAAGTCTGAACCTATAGAAACTAAATGGCATTGGGCTCCAGGAGCATGGCAAGATGCTACAAGAACCAGTGCCTTCCAACCATATAAGGTATATATAATATCTATATATATCTTATTTCAAATGTTTAAATAAAAGGCATATTATAAATATTTCCCTAACCTAATATTTTTTCCAGCCTCCTACGTTACTTACTAATTTACAAAGAGGTAATACACAAACAGAAATATCTCAACTTTATGGTGGTAGCGATATTACATTCCATACATTAGCTGGCCAAGGTGAACTTACACCTGAACACATACATCCAAGTATGTTATTTTTTTTACAAACAAATGGTAATACATATTGTAGTTAATAATTGTTAATAAATTGTTATAAAGGTACTGTTGATACACCCGATGAAAAGGGTTTAACTGGTCTTATGTGGGCTGCGAGATATGGACAATTAGGCAGTGCAAGGCAATTACTTAAAGCTGGTGCGAACAAAAACTACCGTGGTCTCAATGGAGAGACTCCTTTGCATTTAGCAGCTGCTTATGGACATCATGATCTTGTAAAATTGTTGTTAAACCATGGTGCAGATTCCAATGCAAGCGATGAGGTACATGTTACATATGGTAATTTTTCTTACCAAATAAAAATTTTAAATGTTGATTTTTTGTTTTTAATAATAAAGGAAGGAAATACACCTTTGATATATGGAGCAAATGGAGATCATCCACATGTATGCTACGAATTATTATCTAGAGGCGCGGATATAACGCGTCGTAATATGTATAATATAAGTGCTTATCATGCAGCAGTATTAAATAATTCACTAACTGGTAAGCAAAAATCATACAATTAATATTTGCATACACTATATGAAATATTTAAAAAATTGCTTGATTTAATTGTCTTTTAGCTAAAGCAGTAATTGAAAATTATTTGATACAACAAGTGGTAAACATATCACCAAATATATTGCAATAAAGTAATGCAATATAAATAACGTAAATATAATCTTAAAATTTGTATAGGTTTTAAAAAATTGTACAAATTACATAGTGATATTTACACTCGAATATTTTAATAAATATTTTTTATTTTTAATTCTATATAATTATTTATAGTAAATGTCTCCTGAAAAAAAGCATATGAATGAAATTTATATTCTCCTACAAACAAATATTCTTTTACGGACAATTTGTTGATTATTTATATATATTTAATAAGTAAATTAAATGGTAAATAAGTTTTTTCTTATTTATAAAAGTCTAATTTAAATAAAATTCTTTGAAAACTATTTACATGCAGTTATTGACTACATTAATTCCCTTCTTTTTTTTATCTACAAAAATCTGTCATTTTTTTAAAAAAAAGTTAGCAAGAAAGTATATAAAAGTACTAGACCTGAAAATAAAAAAATATTTTTGCATTTTCAAGAATGAAAGATATCAAAATATTAAATGCTCTTAATAATAATATTAAAAGAAAATAACAAGAATAAGTGAATGCAAATATGAAAGTAAATTAATGTTTTGTTAAAAACCTACCAATTATGTTCGTATTATTTCTTTGTAGTTAATTATAATGTTCATGTATCTGTGCATGTATGTGTATATATGTATACGAAAATTAAATAAAATTATTTAATATAACATAATTCTTGTACATTGATATAAGTGTAATTCATAAAACTTCTCGTATTCTGTATTTACCAATTACAAAACATCTGTATACACTTTTCTGCAATAGTTCAACGTTAGACATGTACTAAATTAAACAAATCGTTTCAGAAGTATGTGTAAATTGCTGGAAATACATTCAAGCATCCATTGATAAAAATAAAGTTTATGTGACAATAAAATTGTAACCTGAATATAAATAAGCTGAAAATCTTTATCTTCAAAATTCCAATGGATAGTGTCCTGTATTTTTGTACATAGCACAAGCAATTATCTTACTCTTTAATAGATACTTTTATACCACTTCGTAGTTATCAGTAAAGAAAACTGTTTCCACTGAATATTTAACCGGACTTTCATCTTCTACAAGTAAAACTTCGGTTACCTACGAAAAATATAAAATTATTTAATTTTTTATGAACATATGAATGTTGAAATTTTATTCCTTGTTGTATATACGTAATATGAACACGAGAGAGTTGCATACTTTTATATTGACATATGATGTCTTTGATGAGAATGAAACAAGAAGGGGGAAGAAATCTGCAGGAGTAGACGACGGTGCTGAGAATTCCATTGAACCTGATTTTGACGTTGCATCAACCACTGGTAAAGACCATGCAAGCATATTTCTTCGTGCTTCGTATGTATATTGACCATCACATTCGTGTACTATGGGATTGCATCCCATAGGTAATGGAATGTTTATCTGAACATCATTTAATTCGAGGTTAACTTGTTCTAATTCATATTCTATGTTCACGTCACATCCACCTTCTCCGTTCTCAGATGGCCAACAATTAACTGTTTTAAGTAACAAAGAAGATTATTTCTTTATTACACAATAATGGATAAAGAATATATTCAAAGCTATATATAATTTGTATTTAGCAAATTATTCCTACTTGAAATAGGTAGTGCTGTTTCATCTTGAGCTTGCAATCGCCATTTTAATACTCCAACATCAGTATTCAATGGAAACGGTTTTGTAGGAATTTTTAAACCTATTTGACCACGTGTCCTGAATAATTCTTTATCTACATTTGGATGTGTTTGTAATTGAATTCCTCTTGAATCTCTGTTTTCTAATTGTACGCGAATTCGACCCCATTTTTCATCCGAAATATGTAATGTTACTAAACCATGCAATTCAAAGTGTTGTAAGCCACCGTCTCGACCAATTCTTACATTAAGACGTTCTTCTTGCCGCAGGTGGACTCTTAACATAAAAAAGCAATTGTTTAAAATTTATTGATAGTACATATACGTATATAAATTAAACTAATTAATATCTTACGGTTCAGTATTTATTATCTGTGGTGTAAGTGATGTTGATTTTGCTCCTGTTGTAGGTAAAGGTGTTGTTACAACATTTTCTCCTTCTTCTTTTAACTGATCTACAAAAGAATCAACATCACGAGATCTCCCTCCTAATTTCATTGCTCCTGGTCCAGTATTAACAGGCTTTCTGTATATACATAAAATAAAGATATGTTGTAGAATATAGTTTTTAATAAAATTACATTTACATTACATTATTTCTTACTGTGTTGGTGTATATGAAGGTCTAACTGGTTCTGGTACAAAATTGGTAGTATCTCTCACACTAAGTGATGATGTAAAGTTACCGCTGCTTCCATAAGAATTACCAAATCCAGGATTTTTAAGACCACTTTTTTTAACTGCTTCCATTCTTTGTCTTTGCAATTCCTTTGCTTTTTCACGCATTTTATTTCTAGCCTCTCTTTCCTGAGTCATTCTTACAGCTTGATAAACTTTTTCTTCGTGTGAATCCATTTCTACAAATGTTCTAATCTGTGCTAAATTAACACTTTCTCTATATCCTAATGCAACTATTTCATCAAATGCAAATATCAAATTGAATGCATTTTCAGCTATTTCAAGCTCATCCATTGAATTACAATACTCAGGAATCTGTAAATTTATTATGTAGACTTATTAACCAAATTATTAAACATTAGTTAGGAATCAATTAAATATACAAAATTGAAGTAATAGATACTTGTATTAATTTTAAATTTACAATATACTTACAACTCTTGCAAAAAGCCTCAATGTTTCTAAATCTTCTAATATATTACTAGCTTTTGTTGTAATTAATAGCATATATACTTTTTCCAAAGGTTGATAAACATATCTCACAGATTCTGTTTCTACAAATGTATGTTGTTTACCAGAACTCATTAACTTTGGAAATGCAGCAAGCAAACCTTCTATTCTGGCCTTTGTCATTTCAACAAATTGGCGAGAGATAATAGCTAAAATTCATAAAGATTATTAGTTTATTCATTAATTACAAGTAATATTTAAAAATGCATTTGTATAGAAGAAGCATATCGTATATCACATTCTTTATCCTGAGATCATAAGATATCAATATTTTAAGCATACTTACTATAAATTGTTATTTAATAAGTATTTAAAAATTTATATAAAATAATTAAACATAAATTATTAAATTTACATTATTTAAAAATATCTGTTTATTCATTTATATAATATATAACAATAATATTAAATAACTAATTCAATACTAAATTTATAAATGTTACAATTAAAAAATTAGAAAAGTAACAGTATATATAAAACAAAATAAACAGCTGAATGTATTAAACAAATAAGATCAAGATTGCCCGACAATTAAGACGGTAATAATGTTTGATATCAACACATTTACAGAACACACATATATGCATAAACAGGTGTGGTCAGAGGAAATAAGTATTACTTACTTTTGCCTGCTTTTGTGCAGACTGCTGCAGCAATAAGTACCTAAAATAATACAAAATAATGTAATGTTGAAATACATTTTAATTTTATATGTGTTTAGTTTAGAACCACGAGCAGTGATTGACATCTGTGGCAACTTGTACCGAACGGCCTTGTCATAAATATTTTTTACAATTTACGTACATTGTTAATGATTCCAAAGTAATGATAGACGAATGCTTACCATTTTGCTGAATTATTTAGTTATATGCTGTACGATTAACCCACTACAATTTTTACATAGGCCAATCTTCCATACACAATAAATATGAGATTACAAACAGAGGGCGCAGTATTCTGACGCGTGGCATGACGAAAGATATGAAATGAATGTACCATGAATTAGGCGATATTATAGAATTGGTATCGTTTTGAAATTTTCTGGTATGTCACAGTATGTTTATGATATAAGTAAATACATAACATGATGTATATATTGATATTTAAATTTGATATATACAGGGTGGTTGGTAACTGGAGGTACAAGCGGAAAGGGGGTGATTCTACGCGAAAAAAGAAGTCGAAAATATAGAATAAAAATTTTTCGTTTGAGGCTTTGTTTTCGAGAAAATCGACTTTGAATTTAACGCGTGCGGTACATTATAGATCTCACTGTAACTCACTGTGCGGATCTCACTGTAGATTGTTGTCTTAATGGAAAAATTAAAAAAAAAAAATTTTTTTAATTTTTATTCTATATTTTCGACTTCTTTTTTCGCGTAGAATCACCCCCTTTCCGCTTGTACCATCAGTTATCAACCACCCTGTATATATATATATATATATATAAAATTTAAATACTTCAGTTACATTATATGCTGTCTTTTAAATCACAAATAAATTATATAGATGTTGATTACAATTTTTGCGCCAATAATTTATCATATCGTAATATTGAGCTAAAATTTAAGCTTGTATTATCCCAAACCTATTCCAAACAATAGAAATACGATATATGGTATTAAAAATACGGTATATATGCATATATGAAATGTGCACAGAACGTTGATTTTGACATGTATCAATGTCATCGTAATCGGCAACCGTTCTGTAAATAAGTATTCAGAGAGAACCAGAATTATTCGCTTATCTCTTGTGTTAATATAGAACGCTGCAATGACATTGTTTATTATATTAATAAAGTAAAATAAGAAACTACTTAATACTGCACGTATACGTAACTAACGAAGGATACTGTTGATATGAATTAAGATTAATAAATGAAATTTTCCAGCTTGGGTATATGTAGCCAAATATTTTAAGTTAATACTGTATTATCTTTATTAACATCTGTAAATTATGATACAATCACAAAAATCTCGCGACCTTAAATTAGCATATAAACTACATCAACAAGATAATTGTTTTGGATTAACAGAAAATGCAATCTTACCAAAAAATGTAAGTGTATTTTACTATTATATTATCATTTAACGTTAATAATTGATATATACTTTGTACATAACACTTTATATTATAATGATTTTGTAAAATTTAGAAAGATAAGGAAGATTATAAACCAAGAACATTAATTGATCAAACCTTGGAATTAATTGATCCAACACCCAATATTCATACATTGTTTGTACAATTTAATGAGCATTTTTTCTGGAATGTTTTGCTTCCTGTGGAAGTTAGATGGAGTCCTAAAATGACAAGGTAATTTATTTCATTCAAGGAATACTAAATAAGATAAAGTGTTTATTATACCATATATTATATTTATTCTTACATATTACAGTTGTGCTGGTATATGTACTTTTCATCCTCGAAATCGACAATGTATAATTTCACTTAGTGCACCATTATTAAAGCTTAGACCAAGGAAAGATCTAGTTGAGACCTTACTAGTAAGATTTTTGTAATATAATTATCTTTGATTAATTATTAAAGAATCTAACCAAACTTATTAGCTTTCCTTGAATATATATTACAGCATGAAATGATTCATGGGTACTTGTTCCTCACAAACAATAATCGTGACAGAGATGGACATGGTCCAGAGTTTTGTAAACATATGAACAGAATAAATAAAGCAGCTGGTACAAGAATAACTGTATGTATCTGTAATAAAATAAATATAATAATTTATTATATAATTTTAGCAATTTTTTCATTTTTTAAAATATTTGTTTATGTAGATATATCACAATTTTCATGATGAAGTTAGATTATATCAACAACATTGGTGGAGATGTAATGGTCCTTGTCAAAAGAAAGCTCCATACTTTGGAACAGTACGCAGAGCTATGAATCGTGCTCCAGGTCCAAGTGATTTTTGGTGGAAAGAACATCAACAAACTTGCGGTGGCCAATTCATTAAAATTAAAGAACCAGAGAATTTTAAAACAAAATCTTCAAAGAGTAAAGAGAAAACAAAGTCTTCTCCTAAAAATCATAATCAACCAAGTACTATGTTCAATTGGCTTATGAAAACTACTTCACCTATCACAGAATCAAAAATTGTATCCATTCCAAAAAGTATCAAATCAGTTGTAAATAATCAAAATTCTTTAAATGGATTTAAAAGACTTGGAACTGGTACAAACAATGTTCATGGTTGGGGTACAGGAGGTCCAAACTGTTCAAGTAATTCACAAAAATATGGTAGTCCTAGTAGTATTACTAAAATTTCTAGTACATCTAAATTTTCATCTTCTGGAGTTGTTGGTGGCTCTAATATAGGCCAAAGTAATTTATTGAACAAATTATATAATGTTAATTATAATCAGACTTTAAATAAAAATACTACACCAAGGAAAACAATAAATTCATTAATTAATGCTGTAGAAATGGAGAAACCAATTGCTAAAAATAGTAAATTATTAAATGAAGTACAAACAAAACTTGTGAAATGTCCAATATGCGATAATTTTGTGCCAAATAATGAGATGAATAAACACATAGATTTTTGTTTAAGTTCAAGAAATGAAAAAGTAGATAAAAGTAAAGAACAAATTACAATAAAAAATTCTAATAATGGTAATTTTGCAAATTTAGAAATAAAAGCAAATAATTCGCCATCTGCTAAAAAAAGAAAAAATGAATCAAGTACTTTTTCAAGCAAACAGCTAAAATTAGATCAGTTACAAAATTCTAGGAAAGTAAATTGTCCTATTTGTAGTAATAGTTTTAATCTTATAGATATAAATGAGCATATTGATAAGTGCCTTCTAGAAACAGATGATAACTTGGTTATTAAATTAGATGATACAGATGATAATAATACAAGCATAAACGAAAGTATAATTTCTATTAGTAGTGCGTCTAGTGACGATTCATTCAGTTTCTCAGTTACCGAAAATTCGAAAAACGCTAGTCAAAATACAAAAGATAAAAAAAATAATGTAATGAATACTGTTTCACATAATTGTTTAGTATGTAATGAATTCATTCCTTTTGGAGTCTCATTAAATGATCATTTAGAAGATTGTATTGGGAATGTTTTTAACGACGACATATCTTCATCAATTCATTGTAATAACAGCGAAATGTTGAATGCAGTTCCTGAAGTATCAATTGAACAGAATAAATATCCTTGTCCTGTTTGTATGAAATTAATAATAGAATCTCAAATGAATCAGCATTTAGATGTATGTCTCACAAATACGTGAATACAATAAATCTATAACATTTCAGTATGATCTGCATTAACTAATAAGTGTATGGAAGTAGAGTGATATGAATGTTATTTTATAATATGTATCTAAATCCTAAAATTTTGTATACTCTATCGTTTTGTATTATTTAATAAACATTTTTTCTATAAATCTTACTGTTTCATATTTAAAAATAGTAATTAAATTATGTTATTTGATAAATATACAATAGAAGCCGAAAAATATATTCCTTTTAATTTAAGTACATTACAGTAAATAGGACGTAATAATTAATAAGTTGATAGATTACGTTTTGATGTTAAATTTTCTTATATATTAGAAAAATAAATTACAATGAAAGTAATTATAGATTAATATATAAAGGAAGTATATTTGTAAATAACAATATTAAACTTTTGTACAATTTTTACAATACATTTTCTTATCTTATGATCATATATTCATTAGAAACAACAATTTCTAATCATGTTTAAAATGTCTTGTATGTTGATGTACGAACATAAATTACAAAGTAAATATTAAATCACGTTGAATAGTTTTTTATATTAAATCAATTTTTTATAAATAAGATATTAATTTTTCATAAAAATTATAGTTTCTCATATAAATTATTACTGTCAAGAGTGCCTAATGCACATATACCACAGGTGAATTCTAACAGATATGTTGGAAAGAACAGAAGAATTTGTTCTTGTGTCCAATGCATATATAAATAGAGATTAGGAATTATAATATCAATAGTATTGCTGTCCAATCTTACTCTGAAATATAATAAAAACTTATTAAATATAATATAAATATGTGTTTATTGTAGTATTTGATATAGTATAAAGTGTTATAACTGTTTTTTAGTATAGTTCTTTTAATTACCTTTTTGAACCTAGTGAATGAAACATGAAGCTTTGTGGCAATGGAATATATATTGTATTATTGTATAATGTTCCTCCAGTTTGATTAGGTATAATTCGTACTGTATCTATTTCGTCATATATATTGATATTAATACCATATAAATCATTTCGTGCCGTCAATGCATATTTTGGATTTTCACTATAACACTGGCCAAGCAACAAAACTTCACCTTTATTGTGAAAAGGATAAGTGATGTTGTGAATTGATTTTATATAGTCTGGTGTCACGACACACGTGCCTAAATTTGGAAGTGATTAAGACAGGTAAGGTACTGTAATCAAATAGAATGAATTCTGCAATGAACTATCTCTCTAAACAATTGTGAATCATGAAAGAAGAAGAATAGCTTACCAAAAAAAGTCTTCAATATTGACAGATCCATGTATTTATGAATTCTAGTTCGAGTTAAAAAATAATCTATAAGATTATAATTATATTCAATTGCTACTTTGTCATTATTAAGCGATAATTCACCAATATCTGATCCTTTCGGAAATGTTGCTGTCACAATAAATTTTTTGGAATTAGGATCTGAACTACTGTTCCCACCAATTAGGTCATAAAAAGCTCGAAATTTCCAAGCTAATCTCATTAAATTTTGTGGTATCTGATTATAATTACATAATTAAGATTAATTTAAAACAATATTTTGAATTATAGATTATTAAAATTGCATTTAAATTATTAAAATTACATTTTCATGTTGTGCAACAACTTGATATTTTCTCAAGGTTGATAATTCTCTTGAAACTTCATAGCAAGCATCAGAAAATGGAGTAAAACGTTTCCTTTTAGATTGTTCTCGACATTCTTCATAAGGCCATTGTGATTCTTTAGCAATTTGTAGCTGCTTTTCACTAATTTCGCCAAGTAGATCTAATGTAATTGAAGATCCATCACATTTGCCTTTTGCTGCATCAGAATATCCCCAAACAGCATTTAATGTAATTCTAGCAGGATCACTTGGCTTAGTGCTTAGGAAATCCCATTCCCAAGGTATTGCTTTTTCTGCTTCTAAACAAAACTAAATAGTAAAAAATGTTGTTATCTTGTTTTATATTTCCCTTAAATTATAATGTTGCATATAAATTACCTTCAAAATCTTTTGACCTGGTATAACTTTAGTCGCTTTAATTTTAATCGTATCGGATATCCAGCTGGTAATCTCGTAAAGTGCGGCTACATTCCACTGTTGAAGAATTTGTGATGATTCTATATTGTGATGTGTTAAAGACAACATATGATGATTTGAACCTTTAATATATTCAAATTTTACCTAATAAAACATGTTCAATGTAAAATTTATTATTTTGTTCACAATTAAAATATAAAAAATTTTAATATACTAACTTGAGTACGCTGTGCATCAATTGTACTAATATATGCAGCTAAACCACAGCTACCTTTTGGTGGTACATATGTGTAATAATCTAAGAAATGAAGGGCTGTTAAAGCAAACTCCAAAAATGGCCATATACTAGAACAATCCAGAATAAACATACAATAAATGATATTCATTGCCTAATAATGTTTATAACAAAGAATATACAGATACATTAATATTTAACTCACGGATAATTAGCGCGATGTGAAGAAAACACATCCTGAATTAGTTTCTCTCGTGATATTACATTTTCACAGTCAAAAAGTTTTACATATACTTGACCTCCTAACTCTGATAATTCAAATTGAAATAGATCTATTGTCTGTAAGAGAGGATTAATTAATATTTGAATGAATAATATTTTTATAGAAAATAAAACTTTTAATTAGTATCTACCTTTGGTTTATATGTTGGTGATTTTGTAATTATATATAATTGAGGACAAGTAGGACAAATTTGACGTAATTTTGATTTAATATTTAATCCTTTTATATTAGTGGATGTTCTAACATGAGCTGTAATTCCCATTTTAAGATGTTCTAAAAAGGTATAATATAAATAATAAAATTCTTAATAAATTCTATATCTGAATATTATTAATATCATACCTCCAGGAGTATTATATGAAATGAATGGACGATCTTTAAATCCAAGTGTAATATTGATTGGAAGATATCCATGAATAGAATGTGCCCTTTCTGCACTATGCCATGTATCAATTAAAGGATTATAATTTTCTATTATTTCTGATTTATGAATAGATGTTCTGAAAATATCAATTGCATAATGCAAAACATTGCAACAAACAAGTGAAATTATAAATTATTCTATTATACCGTAGTATAACATGATTATTACGACCAACTGAAACATGTGTAAAATTCCCTCTCATAGAGAATAACGATGTTGCAATAACTGCAAGTCTAGCATTTGCTCCCAGATCTGTAACTTGCACTGATTCCATTGTTAATGGGATATTAATACGTTGTTGATTAACATGAAACTCCATGTTTTGATATATATGATATATATTATCAGGTAAAGAAGACAAATCTAAAAAAATACATAAAAATATAAATATAAAAAGCAATAAATATTTAATTATGTTCGAAATTTTCGGGACAGATAATTTATAAACTTACATTTAAATCCTTTGATAATATTTGTTTCATTGAGATGAAGGCATAAAACTGTTTTTTCCTGAATACGTGCAATTACTTCTAAATGTACAGGTCCATTTTGCTTTTCATCTAACTTAAATTGTTTTAATATATCCTTCACTTGTGTTGGACCATCTAGATGTGCTGATAATGAATGTAGAAGACCTTCAGCTTTAATATATAACTATATATACATAATGTTTAAAATATTAAAACATGTCACCTTACAGTAATTAATTAAATAATTTTAAATCAAATACTTACAGATACATGATTGATACTAACTCCACTACCATAAGTATTTACAGTTACATATAAAACCTCAGGTATGTTTGTTAAAGGATTAGCAATAACAATACCATGTATCATAGCACCAAATTTTCTATATGTATCTTGATAGTCAAATAAATAGTTACCAGTAATTAAATATGAATTTGTAGTTGGACGAAGTACTCGTGTAAATTGTGCAGCGATTACACCTCTACACATTAGAATCATATATGAAAAAGGTATTTCGGAATTTTATTATTCCAAAAAGGAATTGTATGAATTATGGTCTTACATACATATGAATATAACAAGGATGGGTGGTACGTTCCATAGATTTCAAAATAGTATAAAAATAATTATATAAATGTTGATTGGGTTCACTTTGCATATACCAATATAATGATATTAATCTACTTGGTGTAGGACTAGAAACAACAAGTAGTGTCAATGCCGCTACCCTCATTTCTAAATGCTCAGTTCTATTTATTAAAATTGGCCAATAGACAGGGTATATCTGTGATATAAAATAAAATAGAAAAGTAATATTTAATAGTTTTTTACATTATTATCAGAAATTACTTACAACATCGGGTCTTAAAGGAGCAGTTGAAAGTGATGCCCATGCAGCAAGAACACGAAAATGACGTGATTCTGCATTGCTACCACTTGCAATAGGTTCTAAGAATTCAACTACTCTTCCTAACTGTATATTTGCTAATCCTTCTAGCCAAATCATTTTTTTTTCGTATTCCTTTGTCTCTATGAATTATTGTTTTATTATAATACTAGAATAATAATTAAAACAGATATGCGAAATTTATTTAGTATATATTTATCACGTACCTGTAAATTTATCAAGATATAAACGTACGTAATCATCTAACATCTCATATGGGCAGTACAATAAACAGGTCTTGTAAATCAATGTACCATATGTAAGAATAGCAGTATTTTGGACTTCAACAGAAATTTTTTCTGGCAAATTTAGAAACGTTTGTAAATTTACTAATAATTGAACATCAGGTTTTCGTATATGAAATGGTAACTGAGTGAGAAGTTGAATTGCAGACATATCCGAAACTTTTCTATCTTGGATTAATTCTAATATAAACAATGCAGCTTCTTTAGTGCCAACTTGTGGAAGTGCTTCAAGGAACATATTTCTATAATAACATGAAAAAAATGACAATATATTTTATATGTTATATAAATTACTAAAACTTTAAAGAATTATTAAAAATTTTGAACACCGTATTGTTTCTTCTTTATAACTTGTTCCTGAGATTTTTGTGTATGCATTACGTAAATCAGCAACATCCAGCATTTGAAGATAATAAAGCAATACAGTTATCGTTGTATTATGCAAATTATCAGCCTCTGTATCTAAACCAGGATTTTCAAGTCTCAGACTTAATCGATCTAATAAAGTCCCTATCTATAAAATATGTAATAGCATTATTAGATATCAGTTATAAACGAAGAATTTTTTTTAATCAATAACTTACAGATTTAAAAACAGTATTCTTGTCAAGAGTACCTCTACTTTGAGTGAGATCAACTTCTGGAAGTTCATGTTGTAGAACTTTAAAATATAAGTCTTTAATGGGTATCTTATCTACTGTATCTTTCACCGAAATTAATTTAAAGATCTGTCTGTGTATATCAAGAAATTAATATGAAAGTTTTGTTTATCATAACAAGTTTCTTAGAATAAAATAATTTTCATTTCTTAAACATACCTTGTAAAATGAAAATGTGCTTCTCCAAAACTTTGAAAAGATTGAACATATATACCTCCAGAAGCATTAACAAACAAAATCTCATTTAAAGATCCATTCATCTTAATTTTATATAATCTCTCACTGGACTTCAATATTGGATTCTACACATATATGAAATTTATTGTGTTATAGTAGAAAATAATAAGATATTTGGTAAAATAAATAAAGGTACATATAACATACTTGATCTCCATTGGGACACAACATGTTAGGAACATTTGACCACGTATAATGAGGATGTCCAATACAAGCTCGTGGATCAAAAAATTTTCTTATTATCCATTCATTTTCTTCTTCAGGATTGACAACATATTCAATATTGCACTGACCATAATGATTTTTCTATAATATAATATATTAGTATACTATATTACTGTAAAAATCCTTATTAAATGTAATGACTTACTTCAGTTGAATGAAATGCTGTTTCCTTCTCTAAGTTAGACAGATCTAATTGTAAAATTCCTGCTATACTCCTTTTTATATTTACAGACCATGGTGATATTGCTTCTGTACTAAAATTTTCAATAAGACCATTTCTGTACATAATTTGAAATGGTTTTAGAAGATCAGTCACATCTTCTGAAACAGCTTGATCTTCTCCTTGATCTTGAATTTTACCATTCCAAATAGTCATCTTCAATGATTCCAACTGTATATAAATATCACATATAAAAGATTTTAATGAAATTAATTATTAATTTTACTGTTATATTGTTGCAGATAATATTATAAAAGCAAAGAGAAATATGAAATCAATTTTTTAAATTTTGCTATTTATCAGTTATAAAATTTACCTGCATTGTAGCAACATTTTGTTCTGCTTGAATTTTAAGTTTTCCATTAAAACCCCATGAAGATGATGCGCCAGATGGTAACAAAACACCAGAACTTGAAAGTGCATTGTACGAATATATATACTCTTTTCCTGGTTGAAATATACCATTTGTAACATGATTGTTACAGAAAAGAAAAAATAAAAATATAATATTCTTTAATTTGTGCATTAGTATTTGTAACACATAATTAATATCTGTAAGTAAATATTTTAGATTAATAATGGCTGAAACATCTTTGCTCCACGTAATTTAATTTCATTATTTTATATTCAACTATATTAAATTATTTTCAATGTTTAAATAAATTCAACGAATTACATTATTTATAATACGTTATAATTATGAAGATTATATAAATTTGATTATATGTGTACTTAAGTAAAAGGTACTTATTTATAAAATGACAACAATGAATATTTTGTAATATGGCTTATGCACTATTTAATTTGAGTTATATATAACTAAAAATGTTTATTCTGTACCTGTGAATCTCATGGTGTGCAACAGTAGCTTAACAAAAATGAACTGAGTTCATAGAAGTCAAGAGATGACCCTTGTTGTCCCTATCTCTGTGACCCATGAACACTTCTTCACTATCTATGTGAATAAAACTTATCTCCTGTCTAAATTATCTTCAATCGTATAAATCAACCTACTACATTTTCTCTGTATACTTTTATGCGATGTGCAAATCATACATCATAATTTTTCTTAATCATATAAATAATCACTTCAAACAATAACTTAAAACAAAATAATGTTTAACTTTCACATTTCCTCAATAGATTTTAATTATAGTATAATCTTACTCATAATAACAAATGTTACAAAAGCACGATATACCATACATTACTTATATGAATGGGTACACCAGTTTTATATAATAAATGATTTGTTTTTATATAATAAAAGAATCAAAATTTATTTTTTCTACAAAATAAGTTATGTTAAAAGGATTATACATTAGAAACTTTGTTGAAAACAAAAATATTTAGATAACTATGGACTGTCACTATTATACAAAAATATATATTAGCTTATGTACTATACAGTACAATAAATAAAATGAGAAATTTATAAGAATATTTTCTTTAGTTATAATAGGAAAACTATAATAGGCACAATCTAATATTTACATATTTATTTTGATATATTTCTATTTTCATTATTTACAAATTACTATTGGAAAGTATATTATATAATCAGAATCTTATTTAATTTATTTCTATACAAAAAATTACACTTTTATATATTATACATCTAATTGTACTGCAATTTTTCATATACAAGACCTTTTCAATACAAGTATAAAATTATAGATAGGCATTATTAATGAATATCATAAAATAAAAATACCATAAAATATGATTAAGAAATGCATATATAATTAATACATTACAAAGGTTTAATTATTTTTAAGATGGACTTCGAATATTCCCAGGCTTCGCTGTAAAAATGAATAATTAATTTAAAATACGCGAAAATTTAAGTTTGTAGTTTGCTGATAAAATTGATATATTCTATATATAAAAATAATCTATTCTCAATATACAAAATCTAAAATATCAGATATAGTATCTATGATTATTTATTTAATCATTTATAGCAATTATATATTATAAAAAATAAACTATTACGACTCCAACATAAAAAAGCTTATAAAATTTATACTTACTTATGCGCTGGATTTGCTTGATCTAATTGTTCACTGAGTTGCTGGATAAGTGTAGCAAACATTTTGAGATGCTCTATCGTTTCACCCTGCAACCACGCACGAGGAAGTGTGCTCATTACCTATTATATAAAAACATAGTATTATAAAAAGATATTTTCTGAGTAACGTTTACTTAAAAGTTTAAAGAGTTATATGAAATATGTTGAAATGAGCAGTATGAACATACCATATTTGCTTTAAATAATGCATCAGTTGGAACAGATACTCTTAAACCCGCTAAAAGATATCTATTTAATAATGAACCAAGAGCTAAATTTTTTAATTGTGTGTCTCCAAGAAGACCTTGCCAGCTCAATAAATTTCTTAAAAGTTTCACAGCCATTGCAAACTGCCTTTGAAAAAATTGATGTTTAGTATCTAAGACTCTAAAATATAAAATTAAAAATTATCAGCATTATTACAAAAATATTATTAATAGCTTTAAATAAAGACGAATATTATATACTAACTGTTTTGGAAAAATTGGTATAAAAACATCATTTTCAACTGCTGATTTAATTTTCTCCAATATGGCATTAAATAATGTTTCTAATGGCTTGCTTGTATCATTTAAATTTGGATATTCCCTAATAAGACGATTTACTGTGCCTACAAGTCGTAATGTCTGTGATGTAGACATTGGATCCCATATTCTCTCAACTATAGCTATAAATAAAAAGTTTTTGTAAATTATTGCAAACTTCTTAACTGGCATTTTAATTATACTAAATAAAATAATCTTACATGTCAACTTAGGTATAACAATTTTTTCTATTGTAAATGGTACTAATCTGACATCTGGATCTCTTTTAAGTGACTCTTCTGTTTCTTTATTATTTAATGCATATAAAAGTAAAGTGTTATACCATTTTGTTCTCTCTATATCTGCACTTTCCTAAAAGAAGAAAAATTTTTATTTAGGGTTAGTATTTTATTCCGTTATTATTACATTTGTAACTAAAATATATGAAAGTTTGATATAATGCACGTACCATAATAGGATTCCATGTCAATAATAGTAATCTAATAATCGGAGAAATAATTTTAGGTATACATAAAGATACATAAGCTTCCATATAAGCATCTCTATCAGTTTCTCTCCAAGACTCCAATTTTGAAAGTATTCCTCTTATTGTGCAATATTCGTCCATGACGTCAGAAAATATTTCTTTACTGTCATTATCAATTTCATCTGAAAATAAATATAGAAAGAAGACATTTTATAAAAGATAAGAATTAATATATAGTGTTAATCCATACTTGATAGACAATAGTAAACATTATAAATTCTACTTCTTCGTAAACTAAATTTAATTAAACTTGTTAAAGTACAACCTTTTGTTTGTTTAAACGCGAGATTTTGCTGCTCAGTAACTTCGTCATCGCTAGACATTCCATCAATATGTTTTGGTAATGTAGGAGCTAATTCTCTAGCTCTTCTTCGACGAGCTCTTCTTCCTTCTCTCTCTGTAGCTCGACGGATACGAGCTTCAACTTCTGGCCCTCTTCGTATAGGTTGTCCTCCTGTAATTTAAAAAATAATTCATATCTAAATTATATTGATCAAAATACACTTTTCATTATATTTTTTATCAGACACAGGTAATTATATATAATACTGAAATAACTGACTTGCAGCTGTTGTAATCTCTTCTGCTTGATCCCTTGTATCTTGTCGTCTTCTTTCCATTAGTTCTATTGCACGTTCATTATAAAGGTTTAACCAGCGCTGCTCCAATCCAATGACCAGCGGCAACTAACAAAAAAGTTACATGTTAACATTGACACAGTAAATTAACTCAATGACATTGAGAATTGTGTTTGTTCCAGAAAATATTGATATCAAAGTAGTAATATTTTAATAAATATGTTTTAATATTTATTTTAAATAATTTATAAAAGGTGAAACAATATATGTTTTTAACATTTGCTGGAACTTAATCTGTAATTCCACAATCATTGGATATCTTTTGCTTAAAAAATTGGAAATTAATATCACAATTTACTTACCACACATATTAATATATCTTTTCAATTCTTATAAATACTTAAAAATATTTTTACTACACAGTAAATAATTTCTTTATACAGAGAAGATACAGACCCCCGGCAATGCAAATATACATTACATAAATGCTATACTTTTTTCTTGCAAATTCCATTCTTTAGTTTAATATGCATTTTTCTTCTTTTCTGAATCTTATGATATATATAAAAATATCAAAATAAAACAAAATAATACATTTAATAATAATTAAATATCAAAATAATATAAAAAATATGTAATAATAGAGAGAGAAATTCTAATTCATTAATAGATACATAAAATATCCTTTAACTTTTATTTTGTAATACATATTTTTAATATTTTATGATTTATTTAAATATATATATAAACTAAAAGAATATTTTACATCTTTTAGTATTTGAATATAGTACTTTTTAATTAATTATATACTCAGCAACAATTATCATAATTTTAGCCAATGAATACATAACAAAAGTGTTAGCAATATAAAATATTTAAGAACAAAAATTCTAATACTCTAAAGGAAAGCTATATTGCACATTTTTCATCAAGAAATTTACTTAATAAGAAAAATGCATTGTATATATATTTCTAATATGGCTGAGTAATTATACAGCCAAAAATTGCATGGAAAACCCCAGTGCACATAAAAAAACGTGACAGCGTATAAACCCACCTTCTCATCAAGACACTCTACCAAGTCAGTGACATACCCACGCAACTCTTGGTAATATCTGAAGCGCTGCGCAAGCTGCGGTGCACGAATTTCAGCATCATCCAGTTCTTTCACAGTTTGTCCTAACTCTTGCTCTAAACGATCCTGATCTAACTGATGACGTCGATGCACTTCTTTTAAACTGTCCAATCTACGAATTATATTTTTCATTCTGATTTTATAGGAATAAAAACTATATCCATATTTTATAAATTTTAAAAGTTTCAAAACTATATTAGATCAAAATTTTAATTTAGTTATTGTTACCTTGCACGCATTTTATTCACAACCTCTTGAGGAGTGATTGGTACTATTTTTGTAGGATCTGGGGGTTGAATCACTGGAGGGGGTGGTGGAGCTGGCATCATTACCATTTCCAGAGATATTCCACTTCCCATCATTGAATTTACGTTCATACCCATTGAATATTGTTGTTGCATCATGGAATCTTGTTGCGCTGCTGCAATCTAAACATTTTTATTTATATTATAAATGTAATAGTGCATGCTGCACAATTTTTTCAATACAAATGTTACCTGTGCACCAGTCACTCCTTTCCTAATTTGTTGAGCTTCCCACTCTTCTTCTTCGTTTTCGTGTTCACTTTCATCATCAGAAACTAAAAAATACATACAATGCATTCACTTATCTATTTAAGAAAAAATCGTAAATAATAAATAACCAAAACCTAACGTTTTAATGGTACTTGTGAAGCAAGGAAGGCTTCTCTCCTTTTCTCTTTATCACGCGCTTCAGTGTTAACAGTCATATCAATTCGGTCTTGTGAATCATCATCATCACTTCTATCATGATCTTCTTCCCTAATAAGTCTTGATTTACCTTTATCATCGCTGAAAAAATTAACATAGTTATCAAATGTTTTGCAAAATAAATTCAACATTTAATAGCAGTTAATCAAATTGTATAGGGGCTATACCATGTTAATTATGCTACAAAACATATTACCTTTGTTCTTCTATAGGAATATAATCAGTTCCTAACTCTCTTGCCTTTTGTCTGCATTTCCTAGCTGCATGGATCATTGCAGCATCTGGTATGCAACCACCTTATAGATACAAAATAATATTTGTAAACAATGTTATTAGAATATTTAAAAAAATAAATATAAAAGATACAAAATAATGAAAGTTTTGAACATTATAGATACAAATAAAAACATTACATACTTTCAAGAAGAATTTTCATTGTGTCAGCTTTATCTGTATTTCTTCTAAATTTATGACTACGTGGTTCATCTTCCTCTTCATCAGATGTATAATCATCCTTTCCAGCTGCCAATGCAGCTCGTCCATTCAGAATTAAAGGTCCTGCATTTTTTATTTTTACCTAGTAATAAAAAATTTTAACTTAATAGAAGAAATAATAATTTAATCAATTAATTGATTAATAGTTATTATTGAACAGACATAGCTAATAACATATTATATTGAAAGATTAGAAAGTATTTTTGTATTTTAGAAAAGTAAAAAATTATTAAACATTGTTAAAATGTAATATTAATATCTTCCTTATAAAAAGATTTAACTAATTGTACACATTTATATTTTAATAATTATATGTACATACATACTTAATATATTTAGAACTTATCTGTATTGCATTATATGAATGTATATTTATTATGTTAATAGAATCACATTTCACATAAAATATGTTAAAACATTTTCACATTTCAAAAATAACACAGCTTACAAAAAGTAAATTCTAACAAAGTTATATTTGCACATATTGACAATCTTTGTTATACTTTCAATGAATACTAAATATGAAGTATTATAAAGAAATAAATTTTGATTTAAGAATAACAAAATGTTTTACGTCTGGGAAATTCTAATAATAATAAACATCATAGAAATAGCTTACTACTAGATCATCTGTCTTTATTTCTAATTCTTTTTCCACTTTAACGGACATGTGCGGTTGCTCAGAGTCCATTTGCATTTTCTCTTCACCTTTCTTTTTTCTCCTTTCGTGATCTAGTTGTTTCATCAATTTTTTGCTCCTAGATGATTTCTTCACTTTAAAGACTTCTCCATCATCCGCTGTAAGATAACAGATTATTAGATTTTTATTATATGTAATATTTGGAACCTCTCCAAAGAATTTTATAATTACTGAATAAAATATGATTAATTGAAATGTTTTTAAAATTGCATTAATTTTTTATGATCTCAACATTAAATATAACGAAATTCGTAATTTTAATATCGTATGCAACTTGTTTTAGCTGAAATTATTATAAACATAAGATCCCGAAACATTTTCATAAAATTTTCATTTTATGATAAATGCATTTGTACATATGTACGTGCATGTACAATCTTAAAAAAAATTACCTTCTTCCAGCTCCTCTCCAAAACTGAGGAGCGTCTGCTTTGGTTTATCCTTCTTCTTTGTTTTCGATTTTACAGGCTGGGTGTCCTCCACTTCCATCCTATTTTCATTATCTTCATCATCGTCGTTGAAAGGTCGACGGCGGATGTTTCTCTTCGGTTTATTAAATAATGACATTGTCCTTAACATCAACCAGTCTGTTTAAACTATTCACACATATATAATATCCTTAGGTTAACTTCTTAAATTACTAATGTTAAAAAAATAATTTAGAATTTCATATCATGTAAGCTAATATAACAAAAAATTTTGTAAAATGTGCATTTACGACTTCATATAACGTATTTTAAATTCATAAATACGCAACATTAATAAAAAAACGGGACACCTTTGTGAAATCGTAATATGGATTATCCGTTGAATAAGAATCGTTGTAGAATCGGCTCGAAGTAAAGCTTCTAAACTTTGTACACATGAATTTAATGCATTTCTCTGTTTGAGTTACTGATTGGCTTACCTTTGCTTATTTTCATGTGCATTTAATTTTTAGATTAAATTTTCATTTCTCTCGCTAATTGCTTCTGCAATTTTATGATTTCTAATTCTTTTTATATCAAGCTTATTATTTCATATTAGGCTTTTGTTATCATAACATTATAATGTAACTTGAAGAAAATTACTATAATATTACCAGTGTAGACAACACTTACTATAATTTTAAAATGTACTAGAGACATATAGTGCAAATTGAGCGATTATTTTGTATGAAATTAATAGAAATTATTTAACATGTTTTTAATATAATATAGGTATGTTTTATTCGTTAAATTATGTTTATATCAGTACTATAAATTTTATACATTTTTTAATACTTGTAATTTAAATTGCAGATAACCTAGCAAATATGAAAAATCATTCTTGTGTAGTTACTCACGGTCATCATACTGATATTGCTTTGAAGATTTATAGGTAATAGAATAAAGAATATATTCATTTTTGTTTTCATAATTTGTATTTGTTTTAGATAAAAATTATAGATTTAAACTGCTTAAGAATACTTTTTTAAATCAATAACTATTTATATTTGTTTTTAGTAACCGCATATTATTAATCATAACACATTTTAAAAAATTTGGATCACTGATAGCCATAAGCCGTGGATCTTCATTCAATCAGTATAATAATAGTATATATTCTACCAAGTAAATAATATTATTATTATGTAACGTATCTATAGTTACAAATTATTTTAACAGTAAATGATAACATTGATTTTAGAGTATTGTTTGGGAAAGATGATGTTGAACTTGTAGCAGCTGCCCGATATATAGCAGAGCAAATTAATGTAGATAAACCATTATTAATTTCAATATCTTTAAAGGATTATGAACCAGATACTTTAAAACCTATAGTTGCAGCTATAAATGATATGAAAGTGTGAGAACCAAATATGAGTTTAATATTTGGTCAATTAGTTATTGGCCCACCTGGGAGTGGAAAAACTACATATTGTTATGCTATGGCCAAATTTTTGGAGAAGCTTGGAAGAAAAGTAGCTGTTATTAATATTGGTAAAAGCTAATAGTATTTTAATGATTAATAGTAATTGAAACCTTATATTTGTGTATTTAAACAAACATACTATTATGTTACAGATCCTGCAAATGAAAACATGCAATATACACCAACAGTAGATATATCTGAATTAATTAAACATGAGGAAGTAATGTCACACTATGGACTTGGTCCAAACGGAGCACTGGTGTACTGTATGGAATTTTTAGAAGCTAATATAAAATGGTTAATTACAAAAGTTTTAAATTTGAAAGATCATTATCTTATATTTGATTGCCCAGGGCAGGTTTGTATTTATATACATACATAAATATTGTACTACTAAGATAATTACATATTGTATTCATGTTTATTAATAGGTTGAGTTATATACACATCACAATTCAGTTAGTGTAATTGCCGAAAAATTAGGACAAAATTTAGTAAGATTATGTAGTGTGCACCTTGTTGATTCTCATCATTGCAGCGATGCTGGTAATTTCTATATATAGTACACCATAATTTGACAGACTTGTAATTAAAAAAGATATTATATAACTTTTTTTATTATAGGTAAATACTTATCTTCTTTAATTCTTTGCACAACAACTATGTTAAAATTAGGTTTACCTCATGTTAATGTGATGACCAAATTTGATGAAATGAAAAAATTTAGTCACTGCCTAGATTTTAATATAGATTTCTATACAGAAGTGTTGGATTTGAACTATTTGCTAGATAAATTGGATGAAGGCCCTTTTACATCAAAGTAAGATTTTCTATTAAATTTTATTATTTTTAATAAATTTCTATGAATCAATCCAAGTATAAAATTTGAAATATTTTACATTTATAGATACAAAAAATTAAATGCAGCATTTGTATCACTCATAGAAGATTATAGTCTTGTTAGCTTTATACCATTAGATATTTCTAATCAAACATTGTTATTACAAGTAAAAAATGCAGTGGATAAGGCTAACGGTTATATTTTTGGCGGTAACGAACCTCAAGATGTTCAAACTTTACTTGCTTGTGCTGTAGGAGCAATGAGTGAAACTGAGAAAATGTCTACAATAGATGCTTATTTTTAAGGAATTTATTTTATAAAAATCATTGTCCTTATTTTTTTCCTTTCCATATTTGTATTCCTTAATATATTAATAAACGTCTATTTATTTAGTAAAATATATTAGGTTAATGAACGTAATTTTACTAACTACTTAACCTTTTGACTAGTCTATTTGGCTAACAAATATTTGTGCCAAGTCATCATAATCATATACCCTCTTCAAAAATGTATCCGTTAATTTTAATCCCGAAATTGTCTAAAGTATATATAATAGTATTAAATAATATGCTGAAATATTTATAGACATGCGTTACGAAAAGTAGTACGTTCCATTTGTCTTACGAAGACGATTTTCTTTGGATTCTGTGACCACGAAAAGCAGCGCGTTTCAATTGTAAATCGAAAGGTAACATGTTCTTATTTATAGCGACAAAGAATAACTTGTATTGTTTTTCCGCTATAAAAACTACCACGTTTCAGTAGTTGTCATGAAAAACAACATGTTCCACTTGTAGCTGTTAAAAATATTATGTTAAATAGGTTGTCTAACATTCTACTATAAGAATAAAAAGGTAAATGGTTCTTTTAAGTGAAATGTCTTTAGTAAAATAAGTAGAACTTAATCAAATATAAACAAACTAATTTATTTAATTAATAATATTACTATAACATTGAATACATTCCCTTAGAATAAGACCTTTTAAACACTAATGCTGATAAATTTTTAATAATTGAATTTTAGTATCTTATACATTTTATAATCTATATTCTATAATATTCTACTTTGAGACGCACCGTTTCAAAATTTTCATTTACGTACCTTTTTTATTTGAATCTTCGTAGGACAAATAAAACCTGCCACTCTTCGCCGCAATGTTCGAAATATGATATTGCTCGTGATGTACTGTGAATCGTGCTCCTTATCGTGATTAATGTTAAACATGCTAGTTATTGATGGAAATGATGAAACGTGCTAGTCTTCATAAGACAAACGAAATGTACTACTTTCCGTAACGCACATCGTAACGTAACATCATTATAATGTTTATACAAAATACTTACTATTATACCACTACGTAAGGGAATTAAACATAAAGGAATATCTATCGAAACACCAGGTTTCAATGTTCCTATGATTGTATTAGATATTCCACACCATGCTATAGAGTTACTTGATTCCAAACTTAACATTAAATCCATGCTTCTTTCACTAATGGTAATAATATAAATATTTTAATCAGTACAACTATTAGAATTTAGAACTATTTTTCTTCTCTGTATCATATATATATACATGATATAAATACTTACGACGTATTTATTATATGACAATTGAAATTCACTGATTGTTCAAGGTAAACCGTGACAGGAATATTTTTCATTGTAACTCGTATATCACCAAATTCAGGTGCCTAAAATTAGGTAAAGGATTACAAATATGATATATTTATGAATGAAATGATAAACTACAAACCATTCTTTGTAATTGACTTGTTTGTAATCTTCCTCTTTCCCCCAAGTTACTTCTCCAAACAATATCTAACTTTCCAATGTTTGTTGCATTATGCATCATTTTTGGATCTTTTAATAAACTCAATTGTGGTTTTAAACAATATAAATATTGTCTACTACAATCGGTATCTAATATATTAACTAATCCATAAATAGATTCTCCCTTTTCATTTGTATTTAACGTTGATACTAGAAATATAATAATCATACAAATTCAGGTTCATAATCATCTAAACCAATCATTTTAAGTGAACCCACCAGTAAATAAATGAGATGATTCAAGCGAAACCTTTTCTAAACAAATTGGGCCAGCTGTGAGATTCTGTATTTGAGCTTCCAGATATACTTCATCTGACTTCAAAAAGATTATACATATCATTTTAATCAATTAAATATTACTATTATAAAAAAATTATTACCATAATATTACCTCTGCATTGTAAAATTTTGTTTTAACATCTAATGGTTTTACCACTTGAAATTTAAAATACTTTCTAAATGATTGTGCAGTGCTACTTAAATTTCCTGGGGTGTAAGTTACTTCACATACTAATCTGGAAAAGTATACATTGATTAATTATTTACTCAACACATATTACAATTTTAATGGCTGGCCTCTTACATATGTGTGCCTATTTCTTTTACTTCGTGGTGTATGACTTCATCAACTGTATTGTCAGGTGCTAAATCTTTCATTTCTCCACTATTACCACAAAGAGATATATTCTGTGTGCTTGTTTGTAAATCTGCCTACAATATGAAATATATTATCATTTATAAGTTTTATATGACACATAGCATACATACAGTTATTATATCTTATTGACTAATTTATTTGTACAATTAACTTACTTTAACAGTAACATTCTTTGCGATCTGATTGCTGCCGTTATGTACACAAAGATAACTTGAAAATATTTCACCTAAATAAATGTTACTGAAAGAATATACATACATAAAATTTCAACATAAATTATTTTTTGTGAAATTATATTTAAGTAAAATAATCATATACATATATTATTACATTGTATAATTATCATTGTTCATATATGAAATATGGATAATTAATTACAAATTACGTAGCTCAAAAGCTCAAAATAAATTTTAATTATGATATATAATCATGTACATACCCAAAACTTTGCGGTAATACCATAAACTGTCCTACTGCAAGGGTTTCCATTCCTTGTAATGCAGTACAATCATTCTTAAGCTCATTATTTAAAGTATTACCAGGAAGATCTGTTGAATCACAAGTAATAACTACTGGACTTGCAAGCGTAGGTCGTGTTAACCTCATTACTAAAAATGGTAAAAAATAAAGATACAATTATTAGTGCTATATGTAATATACATATTGCTATACGATAGTCTTAGTCAATATATCAAAATAAACAATATGTTTTGTTTTCTTTTAATTTAAAACGACATCAAAATCGTTTTTATTACCTTTCAATTCTAGTAGATGTTCACTTTTTGGTTTAGTTTCCATTTAGATTGTGAAAGATAAATAGCAGAGATGTTTACAAAAATAAATCTTTATTAATGTCAAATGAGAATAGAGCTATCACTAAATGTCACTTAGAAAATACATATAACCTACGCCTGTGATACATAATACACATAACATTCAATTCGATTCGATTTATCAAATCGATAGTTTAACAAAAAGCATTAGATTATCTTTAAAAATAGTATTTTAGAAGCATTCTGCTAATTTTCTTGATTTTTGTTTTTTAAATTCAAAAATAGTTATAAGTATTATAATTGTAGAAATCTGGGAGAAACATGAAAGAAAACGATACAATACTTTCGATTTTACAAAATGTTTATGATAAAAGATATCTGTAATAAAAATTAATACAATCTATAATATATGATAAAATGTTTAAATATTAAATATATTACATTTAACATTATAGGACTTTACAGCATGTATAACATTGAAAAAAATAAAATTGAAAATTTTATGATGCACTATATAATTAAAACTTGACAAGAGGGCGCACTTATATGATGCACCGCACACCGCACCCTGAATGTGTCAACAAATGTATCATAATACATTTGTAATTCAAAGATTGAATGATCATTTATTTATTTTCAATTGTTTGAATAAGATATGTGTATGTATAATAGTATTACATATATTTCTTTAATTTGTTATTTGAACTAGTATTTTCAACTTCTCATTCGTAATCCTTATGTTCTGGAGATAAAGAAAAGAATGTATTGATCAGAAATACGATAACGAACAATGATTACATACTAACAAAACTTTTGTTACAAAATATGTGTACTACATCATACAAGCGTGGTATGTTTAAAGCCACATATGACACCAATTTATTAATTCATTACAATATGTAATAAAATGAAATGATCTTATGGAATGGCTGAATTGCATATAATTGGTCGAATATCGTCCGCAAAAGATTTCACACAAACACGACTTTTATGCAAGTGGAGTTTTCACGCCGGTAATGGAATCATTATCTTATAAAACGTTTATTATTATTTATTATCATATACTTGATAATTTTATTTTTTTCATAGGTAGTGGATGGAAAATTTTAGATGGTTGTGAAGAGGGACAAACTCAAGAAAGTTGTGATCTATATACAAATAAGCCAGTTTGGGACCATCCCATAGATGTACACTATACAACACAAACTCTTCAAAATTCACCAAAACTTTTGTTACAGATATTTCATAGAGATACACATGGAAGAGTATTATTTGGGTCGTATGGTGTTTGTAATATCCCTTTATCTCCTGGATTGCATTCAATAAAGTGTCATACGTGGAAACCAATTGGTAGGTTGAATATTTTTTAATGAAATTTTATTAATACCTTGTTATATTTCATGTTTATTTTGTTCCTGATATATAGGTAATTGGAAAGATAGACTAAGAGATAAGTTTTTGGGGATAACTTTACAATTGAAATCACCAAGTGTTTTAGTTAATTCCTTGGATAGATTTGAGTTACTTACAGAAAGTATGGGTACAGTCAAAATTGAATTGCATATAATTGCACGACATTTTGAAAAATATGGATGTCATGTATGAATGTACATTATTTCAATATATCGTATAGTTAAAGAACATGGAATAGGAATTTATTTGTCAATAAATATATCCTAAATTATAAAGCATATAGAAACAAAAGTCAACATGTTTACAACAAAATTTATGTTAATGGTTTTATACCTTATATTAAATGAATCAATATATGCAAAGAAACTTGAAGAAATATTTACATGTATGAATGAAACAGAATGTGATGAACTAATAGAAAAGGACATTTTAGAAGAAACTTCAACTACTGCTGAAAATATTTATAACACAACTAATAACATTATCAGTAGTTCTATGTATCCAACGCAAAGTCCAAAAATTCAAATAATACCAACAACAGAGATGCCTCATAAAATACAGTTCAATAATGAATTCAGAAACCAAAGTGTATATAAAATGCATTCTGATATATGTGAATGTGATTTAACAGTAAATTTTTGTTTTTTAATACCTTATACAATTTTGGATTAAACACGTAATTTTTTTAAGTTAATTTAAAATTTTTTGTTTATATAATAGATATCATCTTGTGACATTAATTGCTGTTGTGACAAAGATTGTAACAGCTTCCATTTTACTGTGTTTTCGTACTGTGAAAGTCATCAACCAGAATTATTTGATAAACGTTATTGTTATAATAGAAATTTTATACAACGAAATAATACTCCATTTATACTTGAAAAATTGGCAAATAATCTCTTTTGTATTTTATATGATAATCTTCCACCTACTTATGATATTAACAATAAATTGGTAAGATTAGTATGTATACATGTCAAATTACATTTAACTATAAAATTATAATTTTTATTTTACTTTATTTTATATAGGATATAAAAACCGAAAAAGATTTAAGGAAAGCAATAAATTCAAATAGACCGACGTGGAAATGGGAAGACCAATTACATGTACCTGGATATAATACTTTTAGTCATTATCAAGATGATGGTGTTATATGGATAGTATATAATAATTATATTCAACCTTTTGGTATATATAACGTTATTTTTATTAGTATATTAAAATCTTATTAAATTAATATTTCTTTATCAATATCCCTTTTTTATAAATTTAGAAATACTACAATCTGGATTTACTCCATTGTGTTCTTTTAAGAAAACTTTAAAATATCTTCATGGTTGGAAAGATCAGTGTTTGCAAACTGAATTAATTAACACAAATAAGTTTTTATTTCCTATGGCATTTAATAATTTTACAGTTATAGTATCTCCTCATTTATTAAATGAAACATATATTCAAGTATTGGATCAGGTATATAAAAGATAGTAACTATTTCTAAAAAGTTATATATCCAATAAAAAAGTTAATAACATTGAAATTTATAATTTCCAGGTTTGCCCCCAAAATGTATGTTTATCTTTAACTAGTTATTATTGTAAACATTATTGGAAATCTTGTAGCAATAATACTGTATTAGGATCATGTTCCAATGGAAAGTGTTATAACATTGTAACAGGTGTAAAGTACTTGATTGTTCACAATGGCTCTATGGGAATTAATAATGTTGACGTATATTTTAACATAGGTAATGTTTCTCGACATTTTTATCAACAATTTGAAGTAACTTATGAATGGGCAGAATTGGATAAAGAGAAAAGCTTCTTTCTGAGTGGTAATCCTGGTTATATTATTGGAAGGCCGTTAATTATTGGCACCTTAAAAATAAATAAGACTAATAAGGTGGAAACTAGATACATCAATTTTAATAAAACTAGTAGTTTTTTGACATTACCTATAGCTACAAAAGCTGGCGAATGTAATAAAATCGATAGGTATACTCTTACCTTTGGAGAAGATATTAAGCTAAAGTGCTCTGTATTTATACACACTAATAATTTTAATACAATGTCTTGTATAAAGTTACAAAATCTTACTATGCATTTTTTAATGAAAGATTCTCTATTTAATGTTACACAAACAGACCAGTACAATATTTATGTTGCAAAGACAGGCAATTTTTCCAGCAATGATATCACTGATTGGACACAAATTTTACTGGATAGGATACCACAAAATGTTACAGTAGCACAGGTTGTTAATGGTCGTTTATATTGTTCAGGACTAATAACATCTGTACATTTAAACATTTTATATTCTGCTTTAAAAAAATCCGAGACATTAAACAATTACATTATAGTAGGGATTGGTATTAAATTTTCTGCAGAATTCAATATGTCTTGGTCTAAGTGTTTATACGAAAACTGTTCAGATATACTTAAAACAGACATTATTAGTTATGTTACATTTCATGATATATCGAAGCCATCAAAGTATTACTTTGCAGGAGGACCTAACTTAGATATTACTTTGCCATATGATTTTTTTTACCCTTTTTTGAGTAGTTCAACCTGTATTAAGTCAAGTATCTTTTTAATCAGTATAATATCAACTGTAGCTTTGCACAATTTATCTTACTGATCTTAATCATTAAAGTATATATTACATTTTTGTACTTAGGATACATATTTATTTACTATAATATTAAAAGTGTGATTTTGTACAATTTATCTTATTGATTTCAAAATCTCAATGATTACACCAATTTGTTATCAAAATGTATGTTTTATCAAAGTACATAAACACATATTACAATTTAAATTATGCACATGGGATAGAATAAAAGTAATTTTACATTTGTAAATAAAAGAAGGAGAAATCGTATAAAATACTAAAATTGCTATTTTATGATACATTTAATTTATTTTATTCATGAAACAATGTGTGTTTAAAATAAATAAATGGAAAATGCTTTGTAATAGCTTGTTTCATTCCCCTAGTAATAGAAAATATACATATATTTATATTTTTTAATTTTTAATATTTTGTTATCGCCGATGTAATTAAAAAATTTTTTTCTGGATCTATTGTTCCTGAATCAAAATCTTTTCTGTTTTGTATTCAAATGTATGACGTTGTTAACTAAGTCCTGCGAATCACTCGTAGATGCTGATAGGCTATAGCAGTTTATATTTCGCGCCGATTTTGTTCCGTTTCTCGAAAATTAGCCATTTCCGTTTTTCAAAAAGAAAAGTTTTTGAGTTGCATTATCACATGAGACGAAAAGTGGATACATTATTACAAACGAAGTTATTTGGATGCAAATATACTTCATATATTCCAAGATACAACATCCACGATCATAAAGTAGTTTCCTGTCTACCGTAGAATGGAAAAAGTGTAATTAATTATGAATATTTGATGCTTGGTAAAACATTCAAAGCTGCACTTTGCAGTCACCAATTGATGAAAAGAAAATGAAAGAAGAAACGTTTTTCTATTGTTACTGGTGTCAAAGCGGTCAGAAGTAATGTTGCAGCCTGATAATGCTGGATTGCACGTTATTAAAACCACCTCTGAAACTATATCAAAGTCGGGATGAGTTCTTTCTCACCTTGCTTACTCCTCAGTTAGTGTACCTTTGGACAACTACCTGTTTCAATTAATGCAACGATTTGAAAGTGTAGCTCATCAAAAATGACCATGAAGTGAAGAATTGAATTGATAATTTTTTCACATCCAAGGAATAAGCATTTTTCTATTGTGGAAATAAGAAAAGGTAATAAAAGCTAGAGATCATTATTTCAATTGAGAAAAAATATTTTAATAAATATTTTCCGGTAAGAAATCTGCAAAGTTTAGTCAACGATTTAATAACATTTATCTTTATCTATGTGCATATTATTACAGATACATTATCCAATGATTCAGTAATATTTTAGAATAATATTAAATGATTGGTTAAAAACTGCATCAAACGCATTTCAAAAGAATCATCATAATATGAAAGAAAATTCACTAATGTAACGTTAACCAATGCGAGTCGTCCGTTTAAATCGTTCGCCAATCAAACTTGGTTTGTCTCTTCTCTAAAATCTTGCCACTATAAACTTGGTACGAGCTATATGTCTATGGTACGAGCTCCTGCAGCTGTCGTGTTGCACTATGGGACGTTGGGTTGTGCTTCGCTCCAATACAAGATGGCTGACACTTGTTAGTAGTGTATTTTCGTTTTATCGAATGTGTATTTTATAAAAAAATCAGTGCCTTCGTATTCACGTATGGTGCGTGCATGTTTGTACAACTAGTACAGAAGTGCTCTTTCTTTTTTTACCAAATAGTTCCCTTATCATGTATTATCAAGAGATATCAAAATGTGCCGTGAAAGTGCTAGAGGCAGAATAATTACCCGTCACCAGCCATATTCATATGTGTTCTTTTGTTATGACAATTGTGATATAATTCTTGTGGAATATAGTGCCAAGGTGAAGTGATATCTCGCTTTGTTGCGCTTCTATTCCGTCACTAGTGTTTTGTACAAGATTCGTTCCACTACAAAATAGATTAAATGAAAGGTATGTATGTATTTGCTCTATCTTCGGTACGCCTATTCACGAGATATTCTTGAAACCGTATATTCGTGTATTTTCTCTTTTTTCGATTGTCTTTTTCTATAGCTCCTTGTGCTTACAAAGTATAAGAACCGACTGACCTATTAACCTGTTATATCGATTAACATGATGTCATATATGGTTTCTTAGCTTTTCTTTGACATATTCTTTCAATTTTAGTTGCTGTCATTGTTTTATAATTTCTTAGAATCGTATAATTTCCAATTGGCGGCCCTTTAACGATCGTCAATGACTGTTGCAATGTATTATTGAAATAAACCCTCGATTTTTAACATTGCTTTAATATAATTCTTATCCGCGTAATTCTATTGTTTACGATACCTCGACATAAAAAGTCTTACAGTTCAGGGACGAGAATAAGCAAACTAAATATGGCAGTAACATTAGTAATGAAATTTAATCATAGTGCGTTGTTAGAAGAAAAATATTTCGGTTTAATTTGATGTCTTATGGAACTTTGTTTATTTTATCCTCAACATGATTTTTGGCAGGAATAAATATATAGAAAATTTTGGAATCAGCATTTTCTGTTTATTCTACTTAAATTAAATATAATGATATATATACTAACTTTAATATTGCATTTTATGCAAATGTTTTCACTTCTTTGAGGAGTAATATTTCGTTTATAATATATAGACGACATTTAAGAAAGAAATATTTTATATTAAATTTTTATAAGTACCAAAAAAAAAAAAACAACAAAATTTATCACAAATTAAATATTTACTATAATTGTTCGTAACGAAAAAGTGATTTAATAAGTTGGTGATCTTGATAGTAACAATGGTTAACAAGAAAAATAGTTGTTCAGAACGTCATTACTGCGTACGATTCGTTCAAAATTCGTCGTGAGAGGATTCGGCTCATGTTTTGCACAAAACATGTGTGTAAATTACCAATATGATATCGAAGTTACTACTAAACCGACCTTACGATAAATTGATGTGATGTATCACCAAGTTTAAATAAAAAATTGAAAATTTTCGATGACTATATTTGCTATTTATGACGAATACTTTTAATATGTACTACGATATAATATAATTTAATAAGTAATTTATAAGATTTTTATTCCTCGGTTTTTATCTGTCATGGTAATTTTAATTATATGGTGATTTTATGGTAATTTCCTATGCAACTATTACAAAAAAAAAGTAATTTTCGTTTCTCGCACTCATAACTCATAACTCATTGTAATTATTTTGAAATATTATTTTTAAAATCTATATAATATTCTATATTATATTCTAAGTTCTTGTTTTATTATCATAGCTTATTATTTATTAACGTAATATTTGATTTTTTAAAATTTAAATTATGGTGTATAATATCACATAATTTACGACCAACTCAATTAAATTACGAGTTGTAATAATTGCAGTTACTTTCTTTAATGAGGTATAAAATTATTTACAGATTACCATAAGTTCCATTAGATATTTAGAAGAATTTGTGGGCAAAAGAATAAAATCGCGTTGAAATGTTCTCGTCCTTAATTTAAACTAGGCATCGAGTGCATTAACTACTTTGAACACTATGTTATATTACGGTATATCACTTATAAAGAATTAATTATCATTTAATTTTCAGTAATGTTATACCGTTTCATACTTAGGCATTTATAGAAAATCTTTTTTCTTTTTAGTCGGATGTGCTTTAAACATTTTTTTATTATTTTACATAATGATCGATATAGTGGAACAAAAACAAAAAATAAAAAGCTTTTTTTCTGAAAATGTAACGAGAAAATTCACGAAATCAAATATAAAATAATTTTCATGCTAATGAAATCAATTTGCTTACTTTTAGCATGATAATAATATTTGCCGGAGCAATAAAGAAATTATTTGCACAAAAAATCTACTTCGTCAGTAAAGAAGCAATTATTATTCTATTGTTTACGTTCTATTAAACTAGCTTCAGTAGCTATAATAATCGAAATATAAAGGAGCATAATATGAAAATTTATGCTCAACTATCTTATTAATGAGAACTGACAAATCATTAAATTTTCAAAACTGTATTTATGGTATCATTGAGTTATTTGTTTATTAGAAGTTAATTAATTACACGCATTTTCTGTCAAAGGAAACGATACGATTCTCGCGTATATAAACTGAAATGTCGTATACAGTTTTATTTTATTTGTCTTCACTGGACAAATTTCAGTGGGACGTGTTCTTAAAATATTTCAGTCGGATAAGGGTTAAATATGCATCTAGTAGGCCAGTATTGTGCTATTTTAAGAATAACAAGTATATAATAACATCGAATATGTCCTGATGTGATTATCGATCTTCTATAGGAAAACAATTTTTTATCGAAAAAGAAAAAATGGATAAGGTATTGGATTCTAGAGATTTATCTGTAAGAATACAAGTGTAATAAACATCTCGATATAAAAGTTCTCTTTTAAAGAATTACGATGTGCACAAAGCGAATCGTTAACTCTTTCTAATCGTGCTTCACCAATGATTCGATAAGTTTTTATAGTCATAACTATATAATTATCATAGTTATTAGAATCTTCTAGAATTATTATTTATATGGGACAGTTAATAATAAATCTGAATAGATTGTCTTTACTGCTGAAAGTATGAATAAATCTTGTAAAAGTTGAGTACTTCTTAGAAGACACGTCTTCTACATACGACACTTTTATATGTAATAAATATTATGTAGAAATTTAATTCTTTGATTGTTTTTTTTTTTAAATAAGATAAACAGAGAAGATATTTTTTAAATAAGATTTTATTGAGCGCTTTAGTTATTTCTAAAAAGCATCTTATATTACTAAAGAATTAAATAACGATTCATTTTTTCAATTTTACATTGTTCCATTAACAAGAGTTCTTAAGAAGTTTCATTACTTTAGGTTTTATTATATGACAATTAATTGAAAATCGTAAAACACATAAATTCGGGATATTTATGGATGACGCAGTAATAATAATAATTAAACAGGGACGTAAAATATATATGATTATAAGCTCGTGAAAGTACACAGCAACGATAGACATAATCCCGTTGATAAGGGGACATGATTATTTATTAGCTTCGTACGCCGTAAATGATCAAATATCCTGCATTCGTTAAGGAGCAATTACTCTTCAAAATATAACAGTTGTTTTAATTCAGCTACATACCCTCATTTTAAATTATGATCTGTTAATTAAATCAAAATATTTTGTATTCGACAAATTTAATTGTATTTTAGATAATTTTACAGATTTTATTCAATTTGTTTGTAAATCAGTAGAATAAATTTATAGAATTTTATATATTAGATAATTTCCATATTTTATCGATTTTGCATTGAGGTAATGTTGCAAGTGAAAAAGATTACGATCCAATGATTACGTAACTTCCGTAGAAAGAATTAAGTTCAAAGAGCAGATTTTCGGACTTGAAAAAATTCTGGTGGAAAGAAAATTTTGTTACATGTTAAATTATTAAACACTGAAAGTTTCCTTATGTTTTCTTTTATTGTTTTCTCCAAAAAATCTTAATTATCAAATAGTCGACTATCTACAATATTTATTAATCTTATGTGATAGTAAATCTTATTTGTTATTTTAATTTCGACCATCCAATATTTAAGGATAGAATATTAATTATCACTATAACATATACAACATTCTTTTTATCATTCTTCTAAAGCCAATATCAACATTAATAGTTCTATTCACTTAAAATCCATCTCTGTAATATTACATTTGTCGTGACTTAACATTCTATTTCTGTAATATTACGTATGTAACTGGATTGCATATATATACAATCTCTTATTATTAATACAAAACTATCATTTTTCCAGAAAATCTTCTTTATTACATTTCTATAAACATTTATATAACGAACTAAAAAAAATATTGTCGCATCTTGCTAGAATGAAGTGAACTCTTAAGGGGTTAAAAACACGATAAAACTCGTATTCCTACCTCTGCTGTTTAAAAGGGTCTACGAAATCGATGTTTCCCATCAACTGTATTTTCTCCCTACTTTCCTGCTCTTCGCGCAGAAGCTTTATTTTTCTCGTAGCAATTGTTCGAGTCGCAGAAAGAAAGAGAATAATTGAAAAAAAAGCAATAGTTTATCGAATGACGATTATTCGACTTTCGGAAAGTTGTTAATATTATTTCATTTTGGTTGCAGGTCATACAGTCGTGCTGCAGCTGGGGCAGAGGTGAGGGGAGGCCAGGCGGAGATCGAAGAAGGGATGAATGGAACGGCGGCGTTGCGACGCAGCGTCGGGGGTGGCGGAGGCGCCGCCGGGGGTGGAACCGTCGAACCAGCACCCGTTGCCACCCTCGTCGTCTACAAGGACGAGGCCGGATACGGGATGAAAGTCTCCGGTGATAACCCTGTCTATGTTCAATCTGTGAAGGAAGGTGTGTTGTTGGAGTTTTAACATTCGCATATAGTCAGTTTTTCGTTTTTAAAAAAGAACAGTTTAGAAATATGTTAATACATTGGATTATAATAATCATGATAGAATCGATTTCACTGGTGGCTTTAACAAAAGGGTTTAGGGATATGACATTACATATGTTGATCGAAATAGATGGTGGAAATTATACTGGCAGAATATATTGAGTATTTTTAGTGAATATTTTAAATAATGATGTGCAAGATATGAACCAGTGGAGCTATTATTATAATATACTGAATTTATATTATTTATTATATTTTGTTGCGAAAATTTTAATAAATTATGCAAATTTAATTTGGTTTGAATATTAGAGCGAATTTAGTGTCCTTAATTTTGTTATTATGTTTCAGATATTTTGTTGAAACCTGTAATTTACTGTTTAAAAAAGTAGTCGTTCTTATTGTTCAGAACAACGTATTATCATCTTCTTTTAATTACATTTAATTTATTAATTGTATTTATTTAATTGTAACAGTAAGTTCACACAATACTGATGTTACAAGTTAGAGTGTATTAATAATACAAGCGCTACTACTACTTAGTATGATACTAATTGTCCTGAGTAATATAAAGTGATGACATTTCATCGAGTTATATTCAGATACTTAACACATTTACCACTAAAATTAATTTATTTAATTAATGGGATGTAAAACAATTTAGGCTACGTTTAAACCAACATTGTAATGTATGTTTTCACGATAAAAATTTTATCTTTTAAGAAATACTATCAATTTATTTACAAATAACATAATATAAAATCTGTGCCAATTTTTATATAAAGAATTTTTTTCAATGCACAAAATTTATAATGGTTCACATACAAAATTATTTTTGCATCATGTCTGTATTTGTATCAGAAAATTATTCAATCTTTATTCCAAATATTGTCTGCAAATTGTAAAAAGTGATAGAAGTTAAGGTATAATTTTGGTTAAGGAAATGGTTATTAAATTGTTCGCAAATTTTTCTAATACTTAAATGTCTCGATAAAGAAAAGAGTTAAAAGCAAACAATGATATATTGTAGGCGGTGCAGCCGCGAGAGCTGGCCTTCACGCGGGCGACAAAATCATCAAGGTGAGCCTATTTCGAATTTACGTTATCACAAAGTAACACTAACTAAGATATTTCCAGTGAAATTATCGAGCGAATGTAAATTATGAATCAAAATATTTATTTTTGAAAATTTAAACGATCAATAAACGCGTACCATGTGCGAATTTAAATTACTTGCGTCTATAAAATGTGTATTTGCTGCGATATATTTTCACTATTTATAACCATGATTGGTATTTCCAGGTTAACGGCGTGAATGTAATGCAGTCCACGCATACGGATGTTGTACAGCTCATAAAGTGTAAGTTTACATACTTTCTTTCTTTTCTACGACCTCTTTTTTGTTCTTTCTCTTTTATTTCCAAGACGTGGGTACGTTATTTGGCAGCGAAACGGAATAAATGTTTCTCTGTGAAGAGACCGACATATTATAGAATCGGACACTATCTAAATGTTAAAACGTTTCAAAGTACTTTTCATTATCAATAGCGGAAAGTATCAATTCCGTTATAGAGAGATTATAGAAAGATCTCGGTTTTGTACCAAATGATATTCATTATCTTTTATTCTTTAATATAATCAAAATTTGATCGCTTAATATTTTATTAATAACAATATTATTTCCTATTCTAGTTTTCCTTTATATACTCACGAATACAAAGGGGAAGAACATTTTTTCTCCATGATAGGATTTTCCCGTCGATTGAGCATTTTTACGTAGTCAGTCTAGTAAACTTGTAATATAAACACACATGGGGTAGTTCATACTTTCTAAGGTATTCTTATGTGTCGTTGATCATCACAAGGGGTGCGTATAATTCAATCTAGCTTAGTATAGGCCAGGCCATTGACCTGTATTTTATAAAAGTAGATAAAGTACTTAGGTATTATGTTTTAAAAGAATTATCTTCAAAGTAACAAATTGAGATAGAAGAGTAAAATGGTTAATTATTTTTAGATAATAAAAGCATCTTGTATTTAGAATATTAGTTAGATATTAAAAGAAAGAAATGAAGAAATTGAATAAATCGTTGTATATCTAATAGAACTATAATTGATATCTTATTGATATAAATGATTCTCTGAACAAGATTAAACTGCAATTTAATTTTATTGAATTACATTACGATTCATTTATTCTAGATCTCACAAAACTCTGTTCAATTAAGCGAAATCGAGAAAAAGTAGAGTCAAACTTCATATTGCTTTTCAATGTTTTTTGTTTTTCCATACTCAAACTGGTGCTTGATCAAAACCTGTCGGGGTATATATGCCTGGAAAGCTTTTATCGAAATTGATCCGTAAAGCTCATCGATTTGAGCGGGCAATGCAATTTAATTTGAAGCTGTATCACAGACATTGCGTAAAAAAAGAAGGAAGCGCGGAGGCTTGCGAAAGGAAGTTCATTCTACGTGTAGTTAGGATAATCAACGTTTGAGTATGCGAAACTCCATCGAGCAATCTGTCTCTGTCTTTTCTATAAATTAAAGCAAGTATCTAGAGAGATATGTCAAGTGCAGTGACGCATGACCAACGTTTATATATTACAAAAAATCGAAAAAGAAGAGTTAAGTTTGTTTGTTGTATTTGAAAAAAGAGACATTTATAAAGATCACGAATGATTGTCGGTGATTTTATCTTGGATATACCGACGTCAACGAAGCTTCTGTGGCGACGTTTCCAGTGATGTAAGCATGCGAGTTTATAGCGGTGACGGTTGGTTCATAGAGTCTATCTTCCTCCTCCTAACAATTCAGGTACAACACAATGACTATAAACGTGTCTTTTCCATCGTAGTTTTAACTGTGCTGTAATTCCACAAAATTCTATTACGTTTCAGGCATAACGCGTGAACAAAATGAAACGAGAGTTGTTTCAGGTTGCGTTATTCCCTCTTATTTTATCACGTTGCGATTAGTTCCTTGAGATACTGAAGTAAAATAAATTTCTTTGTGTAGAAAGCAAATAGTTTTCCTTTTATGTCGTGTTCATTTGTATATTTGTATTCACTCTGTAATCATTATTGCTAGCTAATAATTCAAAAGTAAAATAAATAATTAGAGAGTTGTAAAAGAGTTTGTAACATGTAAAAGATTTCGAAACCGGATGCAATATGTCGCGTAATCTAACACTTTTTGAATGTGAGATGGTGTTGTGTATCCAAATCTAATAACTTTCCAAAGTACGCTAACTGTCCTACTTAATCATTTCATAAGGCAGCAACTCTTACACGTATTCAGATTTCGCTAGACTCATGAATATTTAAAATCGATCCAATACAAACATTTTTTAACAAATACAATAAAAATCTCATTTGCATACCAAATCATAACAGTATACCAAAGTTTGTGAAGTTTTTCCGTGTAATAAACGCACTTCTAAAGATGTATCGGTAAAATAATTTGGATTTGGAAATTAGAAAACTTGCAGATGTTCAGCGTGAGAATTACCGAGAACAAACAGGGTATAGACTAGTATGAGTATTTTAACGGGAATTAACCGTGTTAGAACGTTTTACTGGTTGAAGTAACTTTTGTCTTGTGAAAATAAATAAAGATAGTTTTATGAGGAATGGCGTTCATGTGCAGAATACGAGAAGATCCTTAACTGACCGTTAAATCACTGCCATTTACAGCTGAGTCAATCTTTCCTTCGGGATTTTCCAAATCATTATGCTAATTTGTATGACGTTTCAAGTACTCAATCATACAAAAAAATGGAAAGAAAGGTCATCTTAATTTTACCAGATATAAAGTTTATATAAAGTTTCAGGAAAATTCTAATCTTTTAAGAAGAAAATCCAATCCTGTATCATAAGCTTTTTTTTTTATTTTATAAATTAAAGTTCTTTGGTTAAGAAATTTGATTATTAGGTGTAAAAGGAAATTATGTGCTTCCTTATCGTAAACAAAACGTATCTTCATTCATAAAAATTGAAATGTTTTCTATAAAAAATTGTCTAAAAAAAATAATTGAAACTAAAAATAATTACAGCAATACCTTGTAATAAAAGACAAAAAGTAAACTTTGCTGAAAAACAAAACACACACGTAGGAGATTTCCATCGTTACGATAGGAAAACATCCGTAGATCTATTTCCTAGTAATTCCCAGTTATCGAGATTTTTACGTTGCAGAAACGAATTATAGTATTAAAGTGGGTTTACCGAGGTGTTATAGCATATAGTCAAATGACGAGATCTGGTCATATATCGAGGATTAGTCGTGTACGCGCGTGTAAACATAAGAATCTCGTCATTCATATTAATACACGTACCTGGGGCCAAGTTTCTCGGTACGAATGTCTTTACTGCTCCACGTATCGCCTCGGTCATCGCCAATCGTTTTACGCAGTTTTGCAGACGACACGGCTCTCGATGCGCGTGATATCTCTCCGTGAAACTGTACATCCTCGAATCGCTGATACCAAAATTTCATTGAAAGATCGATTTACCGGTTCGAACGTGTTTGTTCTCGTCGACGTTGTGTATCTATATGAAGACGCGAACCACGTATGACCTCAGGCAAGCTTGGAAGAAAGCTCGTGCGAAAGCGTACTCTGGTATTTTCAGCTTCTTCTGAAACGTTTACGTTCATGTTCGCAATTATGTAATTTTACCGTTAGGACACGGATTATTGTTCTTTGGAATTTTACTTATTTCTCGTACGATCATTTGTGATTCCTTCGTATCAGAGAAACACGAAATTGCATCCTGTTACAAACTGTGTAAAGTTGCAGGTTCCTCGAGTAATATATATATTCTCTGAATCCATAAAAATGCAAATATTTGGCAAGTTGTGCATATTTTCGGAGTGCTTGTTTAGGCAACAACTTTGAGGAAGAGATACCACGATACACTCGCGTTTTCGAAATCCAAGCTGTTGTTGCGGATTTGTATATCGGATTTGAGATTTTGATTATCGGTTTTGTTAATTAATTTTCTGATACGGATATGCATTTCCAGAATTAGAAAAATATAATGACGTCATACGTCTCAGCTGAGCGTAGGAATGAGTCATTGACGGCGTAAGCAGAGACTAGATTTGTAGTTAGTTCTATATAAACATTCTATTCATGATAAATGTATTCTGTTTACATTTTTATTCGCTATTACAATTTTTTTTGTCTGATAAGAGATCTAGGAATTCTTTTATACTCTGCTTGGATAAGTAGTTTTAGGTCTATCGAAAATTTGTCATCGATAAATTTTAACAGTTTAATCCTTTACAAAGTATATATATACTCATTGAAGAATATTTTAATTATAGCCACGACCAAGATTACTTTCAATTCTTTGCTTACAAGTTTGCTATATGACTTTACGATTTCTTAATGAACATTTGGTTGTCGCAATAGCGTATACACAACCTGTACTTTTCAGATTACTTATCAGATATTGCGTATCAACGATCGCATGATCGTTTATTAAATACATACAAATAATTAAAAAACAAAACACGCAATTTACATTAAACATAAAGGCATGTCAAAACCTTAAAATCAGTACAGTACAATATTACTGATGATTTCAATTGACAAATTTTCGTAATTACGTAGTATTTAGTGTACACAGATTATCCATAGAAAACATTTAATAGTCGAGAGGAATCTAAATTCTTGTGAAAGAAAATACAAGTACTGACTGTTCGAGCAAGTCTCAAAAGAAAGGTGGAGGGTCAAACGCGGGGGAAGGACCGGCGGAGGTATGCGAAAGGTGACTAATCATCGTCCTTGAACCCTTGTTGCAGCTTCGACGCAGGTGGTACTGACGGTACAGCAGAAGCCAGTTGCAACGAATAGCGCGACAACGACGGCCACAGGGCTGCAAGTTGGTTTGGCGGGTGGACACCAGCGACCAGTTAGTTTATCAGCCGGTACCACGATGGTATCACCCTCGCAACCGGCAACTTCCTTACTCAGGGCGTCGACTGCTCCAGCGACCGGTGCACCGTGTAACGCACGTATTACAGGACCTCAACCCGTTGATGTAAGTCGATATTTTTTGCTTTATTTACGAAGGGATTTATGAATTGGATTCGATAACTTTTTAATATAATAAAAGTATAATATAATACAAATCCTGTTCTTATATTTTAGCACGAGAAAAAACGGCAATTGGAAACTCAGCGCGTTCATACATTCCAGCTTATGTTGGAGAAAGAACAAAGTTACGTTGATAAGCTTCGCAGCGAACTCGCGAAAGCTAGTACTGGTAGTAGTAATGTTAATGTTGTAGCACGACAAACAGAACTAGCGGGCGCCGAAAGGAGGGTACGCACTCTGCAGGACCAACTAGCTGCTATTACAACCAATGAACAGGTATGGTTTTTTAATCTTACGGTATGCTTTAATAATATGTTCAAGTTACTTTGAAAATTTCTAATTATTGCATTAATATCCTGCATTAATTTTATACCAGTAAACTATAATTGTTCATTGTTCATACATATATTACATCATAAATATTATGTTATTATTCATAATCTTATTCATAAAGACGTGAATTCGTTTTAACGCTTACATTCATTAACATTTCTTATGTCCCTATATATTTTATTGTGTCTTGCTTTTATGTCAGTGTTTGACAGTCCCAGTTTATGTTATTCAGTGTATTAAATAGTTGCTCGGCATGATATTATTGAGATGTTTATTTTTATGAATGGAAAGCATAATGACGAGAGTATGAATATAAGTTTAATCATTGATTATTATAGTAGTTCGGTAATCTTTGATATATTTATTAGTAGCTTACAGTATATTATGATAAACAACAAGAAATAACAAAGCCTATGTTCTGCTTTTATACATATATTTTTTGAGCTGTATAGATACAACTTTTATACAATGTGTGCTTGTATTACAATTGAAATTTTCAAATGCAGCCATATAGGGATGTATTTAAGCTTTTGCTAACTTTATCTAACCAGCTTTTGTTGTGTCTTACAGCTTTGCTCGTTGGTAACAAACACCTCGTGTTCCCCGGGTTATTATTCACCCTTAAGTAGTAGCAGTGGTGATGTACCACCGCCTCTACCATCTCGTAAATCCTTGTCCATGCAAAGCCTGTCTCCGCCACCATTGCCTCCCAGACCTCCGCCTACTACAAATACGCACCACGTAGCCCAGTTGGAGCTGGAGCGTCATCTGTTGACTCATTTAACGCCCTCAACCACCAGTCATGGCATACCTAACTCTGTAAGTAGTTTAATCGCTAAGTCATTAAATAAATAATTTATATCAATGTATGCATGGTAAAAGAGAAGTACCACAGAATCACAATGTGAATACCTTTAACAGATATTTATATATTGGATAATTTATACTTTTATATTTTAAAATATATTTTATAAATATCATTCCTATTAAATTTCATATCATTTAATACATCTATCACAATTATGTTAAATAATAATCAAGTACCTATGTTATAATAATACTTTGTTTTGCTTCTTTTGCAAATACCTTATGTGTAGTTCCATCAAAAACTTATGACAAATATTACATTTCAGAAACTGTGCTTGTTTATTGAAGTGTTGCTTGAGTAATATATTTTATTAAGTAATGTATTTTAAGTATGTTTGTGATATGTACTGAAATATACTTTATGTGATCTAAGAAAAATTTATGGTTATGCAGTATGTACCTTTAAACATTGTCTGTTAAGTATATGTTTTATTTCGTTTACTGTGATTGCAGTGTTTAGCAATTCTTATGGTGTGTGGTATGAAATGCATATAGTACAATTTTATAGTATTTCTGCATAATGAATCACTCAATATTCTAGTTTATTCTTGTATTTAATTTACTGATATAATGTTCTGATTATCTATTATTTAATAAATAAGTATTTAATTTCCTTATAGCTTTCACAGGGTGCAAATTTGGGTTCCTCAAATTCACTTAATAAACATCAACGAACGAAATCCAGTCCAGAACAATTGGGAACAACAACTATTTCTCCATCAGAAGCTAGTAGACGTTTAATAGCATCAGAGTCAATGAATGATCTTTCTCCTCCAAGGCATGTAAGGCATAGTGACATTGATATAGATGAATTACCTCATATCACTCCTCCAGGAACTCCACCTCCACCATATCCAGTTGCTAGTCCAGGAAACGATACCTCCAGTTCTACTATTAACGATGTAAGTTTTTAATCGAAAAGCTGAGTTCCTTAAATAATCTGTGATACTTAACAATGTATTTTTCCTTCTTTAGACAATATTAAATGAAGGCATTCCTGGACTGCCAATATTACAGCAGCCAATTATGTCAATGGAAGACGATGATATGAGTGATCAAGAAGTTGTGAGTTTTATAAATTTTATATATAGTTCTTTGTTTTTAATTTTAAATGAAATCATTCATATGGATTCATAATTGCTATGTTAATTGTCGTTGTAGGGACAGTTAGAAGACCATGGACCATTCAAATCTTTGTCTCGATTATGGGGACATCATGCACACCTTGCTGTATTTATTAATTATGTTTTGTCAAACAGCGATCCCTCCAGTCTGGTAAGTATTATGTCATATATAGTGGTGATGTCTTCGAATATTGAATTTTATTATCCAAAGTCAGTTTAAATTATTATATTATTTTAGTTGTTCTACTTAGTAACGGATCTGTACAAAGAAGGCAATGCAAAAGAAATGAGGAAGTGGGCATATGAAATTCATTCTAGTTTTTTAGTACCTGGTGCAGTAAGTAATTTGAAAAAGATATCTTTTTTCTCTTGAATATATGGGGATCATATTTAACTCAAAACCGTTTTATATATAGCCTCTCCGTCTGCATAATGTAGACGAAAATGTAGCACATGAAATAGACGACGTTCTTTTAAAGGAATCTGATAAGGAAGAGATTCTACGAAAAGTATGTGTTATGCAAAAGTATATACGCATCGTTTGCCGGATATGATTATATAAAATATTGTATTCTTGGCAGATATTTTGGAAAGCTCGTACACGTGCAAAAGAAGAGCTAAACGAGCAACTTGCAGACTTTCAACAAAAGAGAACTGCTGGATTAGGTACGTTATTTGGTCCAAGCGACGCTCAGTTGGATGAAAGTGCATCTGATAAGGCGCGAGAAACAAAAATCATAGAAACATACCTCTTACCCAAAATGGAGCCTTATTTGTAAGTTCATTAACAAAAAAATATACATAGTTTTAATTCTTAACATATCATGGCATATAGCGTTACATTATTATTTATATAATGTTTCAGAGAAGATATTGAAAAAGAACACGTAGATTTGCGACAATTCACAACAGCAGCTGGTTTGGCAACAATATTAACAAAAATTTTTCAAGTTCGACCAGTATCGCTTGATCGAGTACCTACTTTTGTCGCAAAAGATAAGTCAAATCTCAAAGCCCGCCTGCTTACAGGAAAAACAAGAAAAATGACAATCAGAGGTCATCATTTTGTAGCTCATCAATACTTTACTATTACTTATTGTAATCATTGTCAACTTATCATTGGTGGAATTGGACCTCAAGGATATTTATGTAGTGGTGTGTAAATTTAGATATAGATATTACTAAATTAAAAATTAGAAAATATAAATTTGAGATCACGTGTGAATATCGACACAATTAAAAATTGAAGCAACTTTTCCATTTTGTTACAGATTGTTCTCTAAGTGTTCATCGTCAATGTGTTCGAGTAGTAGAAGAAAATTGTCCTGGACCATTGGTTAGAAAGGAAAGAGGCAATGATCGTATAAGCAAATTGATGGAGCGTATCAGGCCTGAAAGGAAACCACCATCATCACACCATCATCATCCTCAAAATCACATGTTTCATGGTAAATAATTCGAATTTTACATTACACTCTATGACAGAAATATTTGTTGTACTGCTTCCCTTCTATGTACACGTATATCGTAAATAAATGTACAAATGTGAATTTTGTAGGCTTCTTTGTCTTTTAATAGTTTGTTTTTATAATATAGGATATTTTATTGTTACAGACAAGATTAAAAGGAACGAGGAAGATACTGGTACATTGACTGATGGTGAAAATGGTAAGTTTGCTACTTGCATTAAACTATTAAATGAAATAATATTAGAAAAATATACTTTTAACTGCAGCAATCGTATAAAACAATGGAGTTTGTAACTACATACGCCGTTGCGTTAACGTTATGATTTATTGTTTAATCATTTATTGTTTGTTGTTTACAAAGTTTTATAGCTATATTTTGTTCCAATCAAAGGAAATAAATTTTGATATTTTATATCTCGTAGTATACAATAACATATTTATTGCTTTATTTTTAAATATATGATAATATACTAAAATTTTTTAAATCTCATGATAGTCAAATATATTAATTCATGGAAAATCGACAATAAATCTTTTTTTTTTCATATTATATATAAAATAAGAATACGTCTATATTAATTAGTTCATTCGTTACATAGCGTGATAACTTACCAAATGCTATTAATTTTAGTGTATTTCTCAGAACAAATCTATATTTTGCACCGCACACGATGCACCATAAATAATTTTGTGCTGACAAATACAAGTATACGTACTTTGTTCAGAGTGACAAAGTACAAATAAATTCAACTTTTCGTTAAACATACATTTTCCACGACGATAATATCTATATCAATTCGCAATGTTTTGTTGTACATCATACTGTCGTTGCAACTTACGATTACGTATGCTTGTTTAACTATGTAAGTGTGATGCCTATATATTTTTCTTCCTTTTTGTTAATGTTATCCGTTATCTCGTAGTTTACTGTCTTCATTTCGAATGAGGCGTTCCTTGACGAACGCGTCAGCCATTGTTAGGATTGTTTGTCTCGTCGGAAGCACTTAACATTTATTGTAAATTAATGATAACTCTCATTCTCTTTCATTAAAAAATAATTTAAAGCATATCGCCAATGGTGAAAGAAGTGTAATGAAGTTAGTTGTGCAAAAATTCCCACTTGAAAAATTCGTTGAAAATTGTTTGTTACGACCCTCGATGGTTCTTTATCGACATCCTCTCCTCAGCCTTTTAAATTGATAGTGTGTTGGCTTGATAAAACGTTTTCGTGAATATATGCAAGTTTTGTAAAAATACATCGATTCGCTACAAAAATATTAAGGATTATTCCACGTTTCTAGTGACGATTCTATCGAAAGTAGTAATTATTTTATGTAATGTTATGCGTATTAATAACAATATTTTCGTGTTCTTTAATATTTGTACAATCGTTTAAAAGAAAAAATTAAAGAGAAGAGTGTCAATGTTGAAGTACATAATCGATATTTCATACGTTTGAGACGGAGTGTAGGTTTTTATCAAGTTTCGTTGTTACAATAATCGCGTTGTCCGATAAGGAAGTTTCGCAAAACGAATTGTGTTGGTTGTGCACTGCGCTCTTTTCTACTGAATTTATAAAAGAGAAGAGGAAGGAAGGAAGAACAGAGAAGAGAGGAAACCGCGGAAAGAGGCCTAGAATCACAACCACATAGATTTGTATTTATATACAGGGTGTATAAGCAATTTGCTGTTTGCTTAAAGATAATACGTATAACTATCTTACAAAAACTTTCTGTTGTAAGTTTTCTAAATTGCACATATAAATTAAACGAGTTACACTTGTAACAGTTCAATCATCATTTTGTTAACTTGTTCACTTATTATTTTTTTACTGCTTATATTAATTTTCAAGAATTTTATAATATTTAGAGAACCTTGTACATGTTATCACAATCTATTCTCTGTTAAATACGAATCCGCAAATTTCTCAAAAGTATCCATTCATAAAACCAACGACTACGTATACAAAATTAACGAAAAAGGGTCTCAACAAGCCACAAAGAATTCCACAGCGATCACTTTTCTCATTAACGTTTCTACGCTCGTAACAAACAACGTAAACAAGTAAAATAAAGCTGGGGTCTGGCAAGTAGTATCTCTCGGCGCTGTAAGAGGTAACAGAAGAAAAGTTGAGCAAGAGAGAGCTACCCTTTAAGAGAGACTTTAAGTACATCAATATCTTGAACGTGAAGATCGTCCTTGATGTTCCCCGAGGGTTAGGTCGGAGGGATTTGAAAATCAGAATCACACGCACACCCTGTACATTCGTGAATACACTTACGCGTGAACGTAGTTGTAAAACGAGCGGGGGGCGGTCTGGTGGGGTCTAACCGGAAACCAACGGCAGTCTCCGAGGAAAAGAAGCGAGAGCGGCTTCAAGGGAAATTAGTGTCAGCTCGGTTGTTGCCGCGAGAAGTAGAGAAACCACCCCGATTATTATTTTCTCGGTGGTGAAACATCGAGGTGTGCACATGGTCGAGGTGCAACAGTTGCGTGATCCCTTGCAGGGGGAACCGGACTGCAACCCTTACCCAACGACCACCAACCCCTCGCCCCTGATCGCTGGCTTTGCTAGCTTCAGGCTTTCCTCGGGAAGATGCAGGAACAGATTCAATCGGAAGCTGAAGGGTGACGGTAAAGATGGCGTGAATATCTAATAATTCATTTGGATCGAAGAGCCTCCTCTAGGCGGCGCGTTTTATTGTATTTTTTTCTTCTTTTTGATAATTACGTGATGCTAGTGACTAAACATTCTGGTTTTCATTATCGTCGTTTCGATATCATTATCGGAACGTTCATGAGGAAATACGAAGATTACCGAAACAGTAAAGTTTGTGCTGATATGTATTTTTAAGTGAATACTATTGTTAAAGATCGTAGCGATAAATTAATTTAGAAAAAGAAACTAATTATACCAATGTGAATAGAATTTATCAATATAGAAGTTCACTATTTAATATTTGATTATGAGAAGTTGTAGCTTGTAACTTTTTAGCGTATGTCATGTTTCACATTATGATTCATAAACTATTGCAAGGAATCACAGTTCTCAGAATCAGTTTTTGAAATAATTAATTAAATAATAACGTATCTACTAAACACGAATGGAGATTCTTCGAATTTCAAATGGATTCTACAATGAATGTTTGGATTCGCGAGAAACGTTAGAAAAATATATCAATCGGAATAGGTTCGATAGTGGTGCGCGAAAAAGTAAGCAAAGACAAAGTTGCAAAGAAAACGAAGCTGAAAACGATCAAGCAGAGAACCGTGGTGCCACACATGAGCAAAGGCTCATTTGCTGGTAAAGTTTGGGAGACTTTTGCCGCTGTGAGAAAGACACGCGAACCGAGCAAAATTATAGAAACAGCTTTGATCGTTGGTTTGGATCGTCTAAATGTATCAACGTGTTGTGAAAACGTGAACGATAGTGTATTCTACGATGGGACTGATTCTTCGAGCAAGCCTGACGACACCGGTTTGAAGGAAATTACTGGTGTAGAGAAAGAGACAGGTTTGTTTCAACAGTTCTCGTTTTGTCTTTCGCGTCTGCCAAATAAATGTATCGGATGAACGTGAAAAACGAAAAATCAGAAATCAAACAAGAAGATCGATATAAAATCGAAAATCAAATTTGAAGTATTTCTTCGAGTCTTGTAACTACTTCTATATGATTCGCGATATTTTTGAAGGGATTCAATTTGTTTGGTTACTTATCGATCTTTGCAAATTTTCATAAAATTGGATACGTTCTAAAAGTTTTGATCTGTACGGCAATGGTAAACTCTGATTGATCAAATTTTTATTAGTAACATTGAAAGTTGTGAACTTTCGGAAGGAAATGTTTCTGTGGCGCGTAGGAACGTTTCGCTGGAGTCGTAGAAGTTAAAAACAGGAATTGCCAAGCTTTAACAAGCCACTCGGTAGAAATTCTTGCCGCGTGTTGCTCGTCAGATACGTTCATAAATTTTCACTGCGTCTATAAAGCCAATATTGAAGATGATATGGGTGGCTATTTTGTCCTCATCTTTGGCTTTTCTCCGGCAGATATCTCATGAACGGGGAACCTTGCGGCTATACAAATACTACGTGTCTAGACAAAATTAGACCAGAATGTACTGGAAATCGCACGCAGTCATGTAGACGGATTGTTTATTTTTTGCATCTATACATGCTTCTTCGTGATTTCATTGAAGAAAAACATGGATTTCTTTCTCGTAAAGAAACATTTCAACCTTTGAATTCACTCTTTCATTAATATAAATTTCATCGTTCTGTATTGAGTATATACAGGCATAATTATAATGATCATGCTGTGATGCAAATTATAAGTATTCACGTAGTTAAGGATGAAATTTGGAATATTACAGAAAAGTATTTTAAGCTTATATGAAGATACGAGTATTTTGGTCCCGTGTTAAATATAATACATTGATAATTTTTATGATGAAATATCTAAAATAGTTCGAAGCAACTATCAAGGTGTAACTTGTATATAAAATGCAGAGTACAAAACAGAGGTCATACATTTAAGTATTGTTTTTACAAAACTGGTTAATTCTGTATGGTAAAGACATTTTCTTTCTTTTCTTTATCTCAAGTTCAAATGGCAACGTATGATATATTATTAATATAATAATTAAATAATTTGTATGCAAAAACAGATTTTAAAGATTTCTAAGCTATGAAAAATTGTTTCGTATGAAAAAGATTTTCCGATAGTTGGATCGCCAGTTTTCATTTCTGACTGAGTGACTTTATTTGAATGATGATTGTCATTTGCTGTAACTATGTGGCAAGTATGCGTTGAAACGAGAGGAAAGAAAATAAGATAGATCTTGTGCGGCACGAACGCAGACGGCAACGACAACAACGAAGAAGAAAACGGGAAGGAGGGGCCCACAAAACGATTTCCGGCCTCTGCGACACGCGCCTACATCGCCCTATCTAAAAATACTCGAGACTTAAGCTTTTCCTTCGTTGCATCCCCTCAGCATACCTACCCCTGCTGATCTATAACTATCTGTCTGCTTACGAGGTTCAAGAACACCAACTTTTTTACGATGCTATTTTTAGGCGGTACCGAGCCTTCATTGGATATTTATTTAGCCATTTAACTTTTTTCCAGTCAGCGAAATGTTGACATCGGTGGTCTTTGATGATATTACGATTTCACTCGGATTATTTGACCTCCTTCCTCGATCTTCAAACTTCACGGGGTTAGCGATGCTTAATCATCGTCCATTTGGTCTTTCAGATAATTTAGGAAAGGAATTGTGACAAACGTTAGTTAAATTCATATTGTTGGATGTTAATCTGGTGGGTGACAGCCTTCCAGACCTCACGGCTGTAACAAAACAATTTACTTATTATCGAATAATTGTTTAGTTTTCTTTGAACGGAACGAATGCGAAATTTTCTACGAAGAATCTTAAATCGGCGATCATAGACGGATATAATACTATACACTCGTGTATTCAGTCAGCTCAAAAATACCTATTTAATGTAGCTGATTGCATGTTGTCTACAGTTAGAGAATTACGTTAGAATTATGTTCCTTTGATCGATTTACGGTATTTTATTGACGTGATAAATCGATTTTGATCTGTGTATTTGCTTAGCTAGAGATTAAATGTAACCACCCTCTCCGCACACGTTCTCATGATCTGCTTTTACCCTGAACCGCATTCCTTACCTGATAAGCCTCCACATACGACTGGATAGTTGGAGAAATGCCAGACATCATGGACCGTGTTAATTTGATGCTTGCTGGCATCAAATAGACGAGTTAAATCGAAATATTCGTTTCATTTCCATTAACCCTGCGATAGGAAGATTCTTTCGTATTATTATGTGGAATTTCTGGACAAAATTAGTCATATCTTTATATTCGACATACTCTAATTTGTGGAAAAAAAAAATCGAAGAACAGCGATCTTGTCTAATTATCATGATTGCCTCTAATCGATTCTTCAAGTAATATGCACGTTAAATTCAATTACGTTTCTTTTTTTTTTTTTTTTTTCAATTTATACTTAGTACATTTATTACATTAAGTTTGTGTGAATTTTACAAGTTGGAGAAATTTCTATAATAACAATGAGTATTTAGAGATCCATTTGTATTTTTAAAACGCTGTTTATAAATTTAATGCATTTTAAAAGAACAGTATATCCGAGAAGGAAAAGTAAGCGTACAGAAGTATAGTATCGAAAATCGATAGGTTCGCTTGTAACACACCTGCGATGGCCTTTTTTATGGTGCATTCATGCGAATCAAAATAATTTAACTATACTGTGTTACCGATTCTGTTACACTACGATTTCTTTATCCTATTAAATGCTTTCATTTCTTAACAAAAACGGAAGATAAAATAAACGCGTATTGAAAACTACAATCGATTCTTCTAACGCTCTATTCAAATTATACTGAAAAGTCTAGAAGAGTCTTTGATATCCTATAAACATTATGTATAGGAAAAGTAATCTATATAATATAAAACAAAGTTGACTGAATATAAGTGAATTAAAATTGAGAATATATTTATCGGCGATTAGCCAAATTAGTGTATTAGACTAGTACAGATATCGAAATAATTAATGAATACGTTCGTTTATTTCATGTTTTTAGGAGAGCATCGCGGGGGCGTTATAGCCGGAAACACGCGTAGTAGTAGCGAAAGAGGACGCATTTCCGCTTACAGCGGAGCCTCCGATCACGCCGATAGTATGGACAATCCTTCTTCGCGGGAAGATATTTCTGAAATGTATGCACTTCATACTTGCATGAGATTGCTAAAAAGAACATTTTCTTTGAATTGCTTCAACCCTGTTCTATTGATCCCTATAATAAAAAAAACATGTGCAACTTATAGGAATTCTTGTAACAAATCCTTGCGTTTCTTTTATTCGTATTTCGTCACGACAATTTTTTAAATCGTTCAACGATACGAGCATCTTATAGAAATTTGTTTTCAAATTGTTTTCATGCCGTAGTTATCGCATCAATTTCATAACTTTGTATTCATAAGATCCGCATTATTTTTTCTAACATGTGATTTTCAAAGTGCTTTGATTTATTATCATAGTTTCATCAATATGTTTTCATTTTATTCATCGCAGTCCTTCAGCTGATTTTTGTTATAGACATTAATTTATGCTTTATTAATTACGATTACTTAGGGTGCAGCAAAATATTTCCAGTAAGCCAAAGACGTCAAACATAAACAGGTCTGAAAGTTACAAGGAGCGGATACATCACAAGGTAAGAATTTCAACAACTTTTATTTCGAAATTTTTCTAGCGTGTAACGTATAAACAGATGATTCGTGGAACGAATTAAAATTTCAAGACCGGAAACATCGTTTGAGTTTCGCAAAATTGATTTTTACATAAGCTTCGATGAAACGAGATTTCATTTCGGACGAATTAATTTAGTATTTATCGTTGGTATATATGTCTGAGTATCATGTGACTGTTTTCGTTATAGCGACAGTTACGAGAGAAGAGGAAGACCAGCGATCCAAATCTCTCCAAAACAAAGTGAGTAGACAATGTATTTGATATACGCATGATAATTGATAATACGAGTGAAAACTCTAATTTCCTAGCTATAAAAATTTGAGTTTACTCGTAGAATTTCGATAGTTTATTAGATTTAATATTTCACAGATTTTCTATAAATTTTATTTTAACGAAATACGCACGCTCTTGTCGATGCGAAACGATAAACTATTTCTCAAATTGTTTCTACTGCTCCGTCAAACTGTCACTGCTGTTTTATTACGCAATTGTATAATTGCCAAAATAGAAACGTTACGAAGTTCGGCACTATTTCTAAACGAATTTGGATTTCACATTGATAGCTTGCGTTCCCTTTACTGAAAAATATGGGTCTACTCTATACGATTTCATTTTATTGAGACTGTTTATAAATTTATGAAGCAACAATATATTAATTGATCGAATAACATTTAACGAACTTTCATCATTTTACTTTGATTATTCTAATTTGTATATCCTTCCTACCTTCTCGTGCAATTTATCTGTGAACCCTGAAATATACAAGTTTGCTCAATTTCTTAGTGAAAATATTTAATAGCGATAAAATTGCATATATAAAGATTGTATTGCTTGATGATATTTCTTCAGGCATCGTCATTTGCCGTCTTGTATTTCACGTGCTTACCTGGAACCTAATAAATATAGGGTATAACTGTAAAATCTTAAAGTTAAGTAAGTAAGGAAACTACCTAAGAGGCAACGTATTTACGTTTCCCATATTTTATTCGAATATTTCATTGATGACATGTTGACCACAGACGGACAGAATAATCTATGCCAAAATAATAAATTTTAAATGTAAGAAGTAATGGGAAAAAACATCATAAAGATTTGTTTACCTCTATATTTTACTATCTTCGAGTATTTCATTTTTATGTAATATTATAACTGACTGACTTACCAAAACTAGAACCTACATTTCATTTGTCAGATATATTCCTTTACATCATCTCCTTCGTCATATCTTCATAAAATTACATAAAAAGCCATTCGATTATCTTATTTTAACAGTATAGTTTCGAAGACTATACATATATCCACAATTTCAACATATCCTAATCCATTAAATATCTAATAAAGTCCTTAATACCTCCCTTTATTTCCTGACAAATTCATCTCCTCCTTTTGTTCGCCCATAATATCAGACGCGTGTTTGATCCGTAGTTCAAAGATCAGCTGGAAAGTCTATTCCCGGCTTTTCACTCGGGCCTGGAATTTTGCAGACACACCGTGTATAGATTTTTGGCAGAGTCCTCCGGTTCTTAACCGGCGACTTCTCGTTTCTTGACGCTCTAGATCCACGTCCACGTGCAAACAGCGCAGACTCGACTCGTTGCTCTTCCTCTGGCAAAGGTGTATATGCATGCCAGTCAGAAGACCTTCAGTCTGACGTTAAACGTTCAATTCCGCGGGTAGCTATTGCGTCGCTTCGACAGTACGAAACACCCACGCGTTCACCCGTTCCGTTTTCCCGAAACGCATCGAACATCGATTGTTGTTCCACGGTCTCGTTTCGCGATTTCCTTCTCTATGTCGACTTGACTTTTACTTGATCGTTTCTAACGATCACTCGTGTTGTCCGCGAATCGAGATTAAACTCATTGGGGTGTCAAATCGATCGATTTGTTCTTCGTGTAAATTGATCGAACGATCGCATTTTTTGTGCCAGACAAATTTTTAACTTCGTACATTAGATTATATAATTGTTCGAGGCTGTGATGCATATTATGATCGATCCAGTTGGAATTTTAGCCAATAGTACCGACGGCTGAAATTGGACTTTTGCAGGGAACGAGAGTAGGTTTTCATTAATTTGAAAATAAACAGACGATGATTGTGAAACGTTGGCATTATTTAAATATACAGTAATCAGAGTTGAAACGTTGTAGTGGACGAAGTTAGTTTTTAATTTACGTTTTTTAATGTTCGAATAAGATCAGGGGATCGATCGATTTCATTTGACGATTAACTTTTGTTATAAATTACAGATACTGCAAAATATTTTAGTAAAGAACCTTTCTTAATTTTTTGGACAGATGATTTTAACGATATCATAAAAATTTCGAGTCTCTATTTGGTGACTTCAATGCCTTTTCTTCGGACAATGTATATTGAAATTTTTCACACAGAATTGTTATATAAAGATATCCTGTAATATAGTAATATCGTACAAGTCTATACTTCTATTAGAATTTACGTCCTAATAAAGTAAAAATTGAATTGAAAAATACAATTCGAAGTTCAACTGCTTCGAAGTTCAAATCCAAATTTTCTGTGAAATTTAAAGAATGGAGTAGAATAACTATAATTGTACAAAGCATTAGCGCCACGAGATAAAAGTATTTAAATTAGTAAAATTAAAGGAAGTGGAAATTATTCCTAAACTACGCATATGGATGTCACTCGTTTTAATCACACACAACATTGTCACTTACACGCTATACACGGTGTTATAAATTGTTTAATCGTAAATTTCAGGAATTCTTTATTAAAACGTTTAAATTAAAAAGAAAATAGATATCTTGTTATAATAAGTACAATATTATAATAGAATGAAAAAAAAACAAACGAATCAATTGACCATACCGACATTTCACAATCATTTATGGTTCCAGTTACAATTTCTTTCGTTGTCAAAAATTTCCAAGTTATTAGTACTTTATCGAACTCACCTATTTTATCCTATTAAAACCAACTAACTAACTCGTTTATTCAGAATCCAAAACTTTTCATTCCATTTTTTAGAAACATATCTGAACAGTTAAATTGTATTTCGCGAGTTGTTCATCCATTATCAGTCTATGAAGAACAATAGGTGCATACGAACGATGCGATGTCATTACGATCTCGCATTAGCGACGCTGCGTCAATGAACATGATAACGCACTTTGGAGTACATACAATTAATTGTATTTTAGTTACTTCATAGCATGAATAAAATTGAACATTTACATTAAACAACAAGAATTCGTTGTTTACTATTTACCTAATTTTTTTTAAATTGGATTGAAAAATTTATTGAAGCTTACATTTCCTTTATTACGAAACTAGATCCATCCTTTCATCGGTATTCATCTTTAGGAGCAAATTTCTTCGATAAAAAATTCAAAGAATGTTCAATACTTAAATTCTGCATACCGATAATGTCTGCAATTTTTTATTATTTTACAATTCTACAATTGTGACGTGCGTTACAGTAGTTTTAAATCTACAGCATCTGAAGCATCGTTGCAATTTTTTATTAGTCATTTACAGCGGTATACATTCGTATCGCATTATTGGAAATGTAGGTCGAATCACATCAGCTTGACATGGTAGTGACATCGTATCCCTCGTGTGCAGGTAATGCTCCATAGCTTAAGTCGATGTCAATTCTCAACGAGGAAACGGAAGAATAATTATTGCTTCGCGTTTAAAATCCAATGAATCGACGATTAATCTCGCAATGAATTCTACTCGCGGATTGTTAATGTTCTTGAGGATTCTACAATCCTTGGTGCATTTTTATTTCCTTCTTTCCCGTCTTTCTTTCTTTCTTCTTCCTTTTTTTTTTTATTGTCTCCTTTCTCTTTCTTTTTTTTTTTTTTTGAAAAACTACACAAGATTATTGACCTCACGGAACAACTGTGAAGTTCGCTTTTACTTGATGAAGCATGAAGCTACATTGCGGCTCTTTGAGTCCGTGGTTCGATAAATAAATAACTCGTATCGGTATCTTCGTCATTGTCGTGCGTTTATTTTTGGAAAAACGCGAACGATAATAATTTCGTGATATCATTAATAAAAATCAAGCCACGGCGCGCGCATTCGTTGTCTCTAGTAAAAATACACGTGTAGCAAGGTTTGCGGCTAATGCGTTGGTGATTTAATGATTCGAGCATGAGAGACGTAAAACGCCTTGCAAGCACGCGTTGGGAGTAGGAATGTTATAAATCCTCCGTCATGAGAGAGATGAAAGTCTCTTTATTTCTTTTCCCATAATTTTTAAAAGAGAGAGAGTGCTTGCAAAGAATTTCACTGTATCTCGACTTTATTTTCGTTTGGACCGCCGTCAGTGTCGTCTGTGTTTAAACGTCATTCAATGAATATTGAAACCTGGTTGGATTGTTGTGAGTATAGAAATTACTGCAAATATCTCGTGGATGAATAGGCATTAGTAAAAACTTTTCTATTATTCTTATTATAGTTTTAAGTGAAGGAAAAATGTTCGATCTGTTGGTAAAATAATATTTAAAGATAATTAGTAAAAGTAAATATCGTTTAAATCCTGAATTAGAAATAGGCGTCCCTTTTATCACTGTTCGATAGAACATGCAGACGAGCACGTTAGATCCTAATTTCAACGAGGTACATTATGGTTAATTACTCTTTTATAGCTTTCTCTTCCGCCAACAACGGTACGATACCTTTTGTTTTTTTTTTTTTTTTATCGCACCCTAGTCTTTCTCTTTGTTCATCGACTTATTGAAACATTTGATTACGTCCATCAAACATGGAGAAAAAAAATTCTCAACGATTCAGTGCTTAGCTTAGTGATGCAAAGAATCGATTTGGGGGCAATTAGTTCATTGAAAATTATTAACTTTGTATGAACGCGTTTCGCATAATGGAGGGATAGGTTTCTGGGAATAACTGTCCGACATATGGGTCACGTTCATCACAATTAAAATCAATAGACAACAATTAGAAAATGTTCATGACATTGGCAAATTTCCTTATCTCTCAGAATCATTCTTCTTCTTCTCTCTTTTAAAACAATTATGGGCTTGAATTAAATACAAACACTATAATGTCAATGATATTTCCTGAAACTTCTAATATAATTTTATATCTCTTTTATCATTTTTAATTTAAGTAAATAAATAGAAGAAGAAACGAAAAGCTTAATGCTTCCAAAGGGTTATAGATAAATGCAGTGCAATAGAGAATTCACTTCCTCTATCTCACGTATACATTTTTGGTCATTAATATCTCATGGCTGTTAGTACGATTTGCATGAATTAGCCGGCTAATGCATCTGGTTTTAAAAAGATCGATGCGCATAAATGGGCAGGAAAAAGAAAGTGATCCGTTTTGTATCGATCCGGCCGTAATACGTGTACACGGCTGTAAACGAGAACCAAAATGATATCAGGCTACGGATAGATGTCTTGTCCTTTATTTTTGAGACAATCGATACTTTCGAATCAATACATCGGCCGTACGCTTAGCTTCTTTTGCAGCCTCTTTATCGTTGGCCCATTCTGCACACGCGTCAATTTTTTCGTAATCGAAATCGTCACCGATAATTCATCATTGTTGGATGTCTCAATTAAATTTTGAGACTATGCCAGCTACGATTAACTGGTATCTTCAAATTGAAAGAAACTATTCGAATTATTGATAAACATGATATCGATGATTTCGCCCAGTGAAAAATTATATATTTTAATTCCTAGCTAAGAAATCATTAATTTGGTAAAATTTGTCGAGTCGATAAAAAAGCTCGATTTTTTGCGCGTGATTGCAAAAGATTTCATAACAAATTCCAAACGTTTGTTAAAGGAGGCATCAACGCTAAACAAAGAACTATATATGTCAATTTTGTACACTTCGGAAGAATAGTCGTACCATTGATGAGTACGTACAACTGTATGCATAAGGTAGTGTATCAACCACAAGTCGATGTCGTTTCTATATCTACGGGGTTGATTAAAGTGACGAAGGAGCGGCTTCGATAAGCCTTAGTTTGATCGATGTCGATTAAGCTCTCGTTTTTACTTGATACATCTTATCGACCACACTATTCGATTATTTCAAATAAATAAAAAACCTCTCAAAATCTGGTGAAAATCGTTCAGTCAATTCATCATCAATCAATTATTTAGCAACTGATATCTGAATTGTTTTATTTTTAAAATATGAAAATAATTATTTTTCCTGATGAAATTTATATTTTCGTATATCGATCGTAACTAAATATGTCATAATTTTAAATTACCGAAGCATTAAAGGGGTAGTATTTTCTTCAAGATCTCCTCGCTTTTTGGTAGTTGTCTTGGAACTCGGTGGAAAGGGTATGCAAGCAAAGGTATAATAAATGCGACAATCTAGCCAAAATGCCAATGTACTGTCAACCGACTTTTGTCGTAGAAAGAACGCGTAACCTTTAAGCTGGTGAAATCTTCTAACATAACAATTTGCTTCTACCAATCCACTTACAAAATTTATTTGTCAGTAAAGTTATGGGTTATTTCAAACGTTTGGCATTTATTGCTATAATACGGAAAGTATCTACAAATTAAAAAGGTATCTTAACGAACTGAACAGTCTCATCTTCGTGCACCACCAAATTTTATCCAATCTAATTGCCACTTACAATTAACTCTAAATTACCGACCTCTCGTACGCTACAATAAATATCCTACATATACCATAGATGAATAGAATTAAATTAGTAGAATGAAAATAAAAAAATATATAGATGTATACAAAAAGTCTCATTTAGATAATTCTAGTCTTAAATAATACAAATTCTAATCTCTCGTTTAAAATCTTAAATCGTACACGTTGTTGAATAAAGAAAAAAATAAAGGAAAACGGAAGAAAAGAATCAGTGGAATTATTCGTGGATGTAACGTAATATTCCTCCATTGGGGAAGTCCCGCACAAAAATGTCCATACGTAACATCATCGCGTTTACAGCAGAGGCAGCACATGCCTGCCAGCTTTACCCCATCAAGGAAGCCCTTTAGGGCTAAGGAGATATAAAAGATGAGACAACGTGGTTCTCGACGTGTCCGTCCTCGACCTAATTCTCGCGGCAACGAAAATTTAACTAGTCCGATATCCTCTACGGAACCGTCATCTCCCTTTGATCAGTCAAACGACATTTCACCGGGCTGCTCGAACATCGAAGAACGGCTACAAGAACTTCCTAACGACGCCCCTAATCACGAGACACGCGGTGTTAATGAACGTCGTACAAGGTCCGAGAGGTATAATTCTTTATCTAACGCTTTGTTACTTCTTTGACACCCTAATGATTGATTTGTATCTACAAGTTTGCAACTTTTATATTATTGCTTGAAAAATTAATATATTCTTATAAAAAATTAGCGGAGATTAGACAATGTAGGTAATTGGGGACTGAAATTTGAAAGAAATCAAAGAAATCAAATTTGAAGTCAAAGATTAATAAAAAGGGAAATTAATACGTACAATTTTGATGTTGTATAAATTTGCTTTTGATAAGCAGTGAAGTTTGACGCTTGGGCAATTTATCAGAATTAATGAAAATTTAGTGAAACTGTGAGAAAAGTTCATTGATCAACATTTGTGATTTATGGAAAATTTGATCGCAAAATACCTTATCATACCTATAAGTATACAAAATCGATAAAAGCGTATTTCTTGCTTTCATTATATTGACTCAGTAATCGCGTCAGATACAATTAACAAATATTCAATTTAAGAAAAAGAAAGATTACAAAGAAAAGAAAATATTATAGTAGAAATAGATATAGCGCTCTTTGTTATAAAATATATTTAACGATAGTCTAATTTCCGAGGAAATCCGAGGAAGCATAATTGGCAGTGACATCAGCGAATTTGCGTATAGGTATTGAAAAGGTTTCAAATGGCTGTGGTAGCAGTACAGTTTAAACGTAGTAGAATGCTTCATTCGCTAACGATTGACTATAGGGCTGGTTTCAGTGACTGCGAGCAAGCTGGGACATTTCCTGGGAATTCAGCAGGCAGTTCGTCGAACAGTAGCCTGTCGACGAGAAGTTTGGACAGTCCCAGTACCAGCCTGGAACAAGTACACCCAGCAACCTCTGCAACCAACACATCGACCTCGTGGGACAGCGATGTTGATGTTGAACCGGATCCACCAGATTGGAGTCAAGGCGTTGCCGAGGATGTACTTGCGCGACTCAGTAACGCGGAGAAAAAACGACAAGAAGTTATCAATGGTTTGTTTCTCCTTCTATTTCATTGTGACATACATAGACGACCCTTTGTCCATTTTTTTTTATTTAACCCTTGTGATGACACTATTTTTCCCTACAACTCTTAAATTATTCCTGATGTGACTTAATTCATAATTATTAATAATTAATAATTAATGAAGTTGTTAGCATACGTAAAAGTAGGAAAAATAAGCGTGAAACAGTAGGATTAGTAAGACGAATTAGTTTTATTAAAAAATTATTTTATACTTTGCTATAAAGGCTTTATCTTAGGAATTAGACATTATTCTATATTTCTTGTGAAACAAGGAATAATTAAAAAAGTTAAGTAAAAAAAGTTCTCTGTAAAACGTAATTTCTGTGTATTGTTTTTCAGAACTCTTTCACACGGAGCGATCACACGTACGGGCGCTTAGAGTGTTGTCACACGTCTTCCACAAGCCGCTCCTTGAATCTCAAGTACTTCCCTTAGACCAAATACAGTTACTATTTTCCAATTTAGACGAAATGTTAACGATTCATTCGCGCTTCAACCAAACGATGAAACGCAAGAAGAAGGAAAACCCGTGTGTTGGTGATGTCGGAGATCTTCTCCTAGAGATGTTCGACGGCGAGAACGGAGAGGCGTTTGAGAGAGCCGCATCCACCTACTGTGCGAAACAACAAGTAGCCTTGGATGCCTTGCGAGACCGTCGTCGCAAGGATCCGAAATTGAATTCCTTTCTGAACGAGATCGAGGCTAATCCTCTTTGTCGAAGGCTACAGCTCAAAGATCATATCCTGACGGGAATGCTTCGATTGACCAAATACCCTTTGCTCTTTGAGAATTTGGCGAAATTCACGCCGGAGAGTAACGAAAAGGAACGAGCCGCGGTTTTGCGAAGTCTCGATCGAAGTAAGGAAATTCTCAGTTGCGTTAACCAAGCCGTACGCGAGGCTGAAGATTATCAAAGGTTGGCAGAAATCCAACGTACAATTGATAGATCTGCATTCGATAAATTCGATCATCCGACTGTTCAGGAATTCAAGAATCTAGACATTACGAAACGTAAATTGATATACGAAGGTCCGTTGCAGTGGCGCAGAACTGAACAAAATCGAGCGAAACCGGTCGATCTGCACGTGGTGCTACTCGACGATACGATACTCCTGTTGCATCGACAGGACGAAAAGTACCTGCTAAAATTCATCAACCCAAACCAAGCAAACTCTGTATTGAGTCCTATCGTAAAGGTATCCACTGTTCTCGTCAGGAATAACGCCGTGGACAAAAATTCTCTCTATCTGGTCAACACGTCGCAAAACGGTGCGCAAATCCATGATTTAGTCGCAGCTTCGCCTGCGGAACAAAAGCAATGGTTTAAGCACATCTCCGAGGCAGCTGAAGCGTACAAGGCTCGTGATAAGCAAGGCAGAAGACCTACTCCGCCTACTACACTGCCAGAAGAACCTGGACCTACAATTGAAGATCCTTCTTCAATGGAACATGACAATATTCCCAATAAAACGGATCAGGAACGGGAGCATGAACTAGAAACAAAGGAATCTACGCAAGATACTAACGTGGAGCAAGAAGGAGAGCTGCCTAATACTTCTGGGCCTGAGATTTCAAGGACTGATCAAACGAAACAGCAACAGCCACACCAACACTCGTCTGAACCTTCGACAACAGGTTTTGTGTCTTTTATTATGATCTAGCATATTGTTCTGTTGTTTTCTGAAGTAGAATTTCAAAGATTATCTTGTGTAGAATATTTGTTACATAATGTGTGATATTTTTTTTAATTTGGTACAGGAGAACCATTACGATTAGTTACTTGTACACAAGCATCGTTAATTGACCCGCTTGAAGTTCACGTAGAAGTACCGCCTGTACATGTTGCGGAACCGGTGCTTACACCAATAGGTATGTTATTTATTTGTTTATTATATGATATGTATCTCTTTTGTTAGTTTAACGGTTGATATAACAGATATTTCATAAACGACGTGATTGTTTTCTCTAAATTTTCAGAATGTCTTAGAAGAAAAGACGAGATTATTAAACAAGCTTTAATCGAAAAACAATTATTGGTAGCAGATATATTAAATATTCCGAAAGAAGATTTCGAACATGTAGCAGACATGGCATCCGAGCCATCGAGCATGGAAAAAGAGCCTTCTGAGCTTATACTCGCTGCTATTAGTCAAGGTATTTTTATTAATAAATAATGTTTGTTTTATCATCATATATAAATTATCTCTCAAAAATTTCTCGAATAAATTGTTAGTCTATTAATCCTATCAATATTTCTAGAGATATGTAATATTTTATTTTATTTTCGCAGCGAATCAATTAGTAGGAATGTTAAATTCAGCGTTAAATGTAAGTGAAACGGAAACTGTTCTTGCATCGCGTGGGGTATCGGCATTAACAACACCACCAAGTTGCGAAGCGACTGGTTGTCCATCACCACGATTGCACCTTCATCCTCAGCAACCAGCGATATCAATCGCAAGTTTACAACCAGTGTGTCACTCTTTGACCTCTCAATTGTCACAATTACTGGTAATACTCCACTTTTGACAATGTACCTGTGTATTAGATTGTCCCAAAAATTTCTTTCGTTTTATAA